>NW_023996318.1:0-48288 GCF_015586225.1 Lucilia sericata | reverse complement strand
TCTAGTCTATAGTCTAGTCATAGTCTAGTCTATAGTCTAGTCTATAGTCTAGTCTAAGTCTAGTCTATAGTCTAGCTATAGTCTAGTCTATAGTCTAGTCTATAGTCTAGTCTATAGTCTAGTCTATAGTCTAGTCTATAGTCTAGTCTATAGTCTAGTCTAGTCTAGTCTATCGTCTAGTCTATATAGTCTAGTCTATAGTCTAGTCTATAGTATCTAGTTAGTATAGTCTAGTCTATAGTCTAGTCTATAGTCTAGTCTATAGTCTAGTCTATAGTCTAGTCTATAGTAGTCTATAGTCTAGTCTATAGTCTAGTCTATAGTCTAGTCTATAGTCTAGTCTATAGTCTAGTCTATAGTCTAGTCTATAGTCTAGTCTATAGTCTAGTCTATAGTCTAGTCTATAGTCTAGTCTATAGTCTAGTCTATAGTCTAGTCTATAGTATAGTCTATAGTCTAGTCTATAGTCTAGTCTATAGTCTAGTATAGTCTAGTCTATAGTCTAGTCTATAGCTAGTCTATAGTCTAGTCTATAGTCTAGTCTATAGTCTAGTCTATAGTCTAGTCTATAGTCTAGTCTATAGTCTAGTCTATAGTCTAGTCTACAGTCTAGTCTATAGTCTAGTCTATAGTCTAGTCTATAGTCTAGTCTATAGTCTACTCTATAGTCTAGTCTATAGTCTAGTCTATAGTCTAGTCTATAGTCTAGTCTATAGTCTAGTCTATCTCAGTCTATAGTCTAGTCTATAGTCTAGTCTATAGTCTAGTCTATAGTCTAGTCTATAGTCTAGTCTATAGTCTAGTCTATAGTCTAGTCTATAGTCTAGTCTATAGTCTAGTCTATAGTCTAGTCTATAGTCTAGTCTATAGTCTAGTCTATAGTCTAGTCTATAGTCTAGTCTATAGTCTAGTCTAGTCTAGTCTATAGTCTAGTCTATAGTCTAGTCTACAGTCTAGTCTATAGTCTAGTCTATAGTCTAGTCTATAGTCTAGTCTAGTCTAGTCTATAGTCTAGTCTATAGTCTAGTCTATAGTCTAGTCTATAGTCTAGTCTAGAGTCTAGTCTATAGTCTAGTCTATAGTCTAGTCTAGTCTAGTCTATAGTATAGTCTATAGTCTAGTCTATAGTCTAGTCTATAGTCTAGTCTATAGTCTAGTCTATAGTCTAGTCTATAGTCTAGTCTATAGTCTAGTCTATAGTCTAGTCTATAGTCTAGTCTATAGTCTAGTCCATAGTCTAGTCTATAGTCTAGTCCATAGTCTAGTCTATAGTCTAGTCTATAGTCTAGTCTATAGTCTAGTCTATAGTCTAGTCTATAGTATAGTCTATAGTATAGTCTATAGTCTAGTCTATAGTCTAGTCTATAGTATAGTCTATAGTCTAGTCTATAGTCTAGTCTATAGTCTAGTCTATAGTAAGGGTCTATAGTCTAGTCTATAGTCTAGTCTATAGTCTAGTCTATAGTCTAGACTATAGTCTAGTCTATAGTCTAGTCTAGTCTAGTCTATAGTCTAGTCTATAGTAGTCTATAGTCTAGTCTATAGTCTAGTCTATAGTCTAGTCTAAGTCTAGTCTATAGTCTAGTCTATAGTCTAGTCCATAGTCTAGTCTATAGTCTAGTCTATAGTCTAGTCTATAGTCTAGTCTATAGTCTAGTCTATAGTCTAGTCTATAGTCTAGTCTATAGTCTAGTCTATAGTCTAGTCTATAGTCTAGTCTATAGTTAGTCTATAGTCTAGTCTATAGTCTAGTCTATAGTCTAGTCTATAGTCTAGTCTATAGTCTAGTCTAGTCTAGTCTATAGTCTAGTCTATAGTCTAGTCCATAGTCTAGTCTATAGTCTAGTCTATAGTCTAGTCTATAGTCTAGTCTATAGTCTAGTCTATAGTCTAGTCTATAGTCTAGTCTATAGTCTAGTCCATAGTCTAGTCTATAGTCTAGTCTATAGTCTAGTCTATAGTCTAGTCTATAGTCTAGTCTATAGTCTAGTCTATAGTCTAGTCTATAGTCTAGTCTATAGTAAGGGTCTATAGTCTAGTCTATAGTCTAGTCTATAGTCTAGTCTATAGTCTAGACTATAGTCTAGTCTATAGTCTAGTCTATAGTCTAGTCTATAGTCTAGTCCATTGTCTAGTCTATAGTCTAGTCTATAGTCTAGTCTATAGTCTAGTCTATAGTCTAGTCTATAGTCTAGTCTAAAGTCTAGTCTATAGTCTAGTCTATAGTCTAGTCTATAGTTTAGTCTATAGTCTAGTCTATAGTCTAGTCTATAGTCTAGTCTATAGTCTAGTCTATAGTCTAGTCTATAGTCTAGTCTATAGTCTAGTCTATAGTCTAGTCTATAGTCTAGTCTATAGTCTAGTCTATAGTCTAGTCTTTAGTCAAGCGTTTAGTCTAGCGTATAGTTAGTCTAAAGTCAGTCTTTCCATCCCTGATTTGCATTCCTTTTTTTGTTGTTTTGTTTACCAAAACAGCAGCCATGTTTAAGCCTAAATAAAGCCAACCAAACCACTATTTTTGTTGTTGTAAACAACAAAGTTTTAGTTAGGTACAAAGACGACTTGACGAAAAGGGACGATAACAACAACATTGAAACTAAGAAATGCAATCATTTAGCATTTACAAAAACAATCTAAAGCATTGAACTGAACGAAAGACCAAAAAACATGTCCCCTTTTCAAATTTATGTATGAAAAGTAGAAATACTCTAACTTTAATAAAAAAGAAGTTAAAGAGGATGTTGATACACAAGTTAAGAGCAAACAGAGGTGGGAGTGATTAATTTTAAGACAAAAGAAAACTAAAAAAAAAGATTTTTGGTGGGTTCTAAAGAAAATTGTTAATGGACTATAGACATGACTACAGAATATAATATGTACAAGACTATATTATAAAACAGAATACAGTATAGTAAAGAGAACAGCCGAACTACTACATTACTAATTTTTCCACCCCTGGCTATAATGCTGTTATTGTTTCCAGTATGCGTGTGTACGTGTTGCCAAAGTAATTACAGTTTTTATAACTCCATATCTGTGTAATATTTGTTGTTGTTTAAGTTTATTTTCTCATTTTCCTTTGTTTATAATTTGTTGCTGCATGTGCCATCTTCGATTTTTATCATTTTACAATTGTAAAAATTTTAATTAAATTAAATATTTTTTCTCTAGTTATATTTTTTTTATTTTTTTCTTATAAAAAAATTATGTTGTTGTCTTTTGTGTTTTATTTTCATTCATGCAATATCACACTTTTAAGTGACGGAAAAAAATTTAAGATAATGAGAGGTTATGTTAGGAAGATGATTGAAAATGTTGAAGTTTTTGTAGAGTTACAGGAAAAGTGTTCAATGGTTAAGTGTTAATGAGTTAAATAATTAAAGAAAATATTTTTAATTAAAAAGAGGGGAGGGAAATCGAATGAAAAATATTGATAATTTTCATTAGAATCATTTTCTGTAGAAAATGTTGTCATTTTCTTTAGAAAATGTTGATCATTTTCTTTAGAAAATGTTCATCAGTTTCTTTAGAAAATGTTGATCAGTTCTTTAGAAAATGTTGATCATTTTCTCTAGAAACTAATGATCATTTTCTTCAACAAATGTTGATCATTTCTCCTGGAAACTGTTGATCATTCTACTTAGAAACTGTTGATAATTTTCTTTAGAATCATTTTACTTAAAAACTGTTGATCATTTTCCCTAGAAACTGTTGATTATTTTCCCTAGAAAATGTTGATCATTTTCCCTAGAAAATGTTGATCATTTTCTCTAGAAACTGTTGATCATTTTCTCTAGAAAGTGTTGATCATTTCTCCTAGAAACTGTTAATCATTTTCTTTAGAAGATGTTGATCATTTCTCCTAGAAATTGTTGATCATTTTCCTTTGAAACTGTTGATCATTTCCCCTAGAAACTGTTGATCATTTTCCTTAGAAACTGTTGATCATTCTCCATTGAAACTGTTGATCATTTTCCCTAGAAACTGTTGATCATTTTCCATTGAAACTGTTGATCATTTTCCCTAGAAACGGTTGATCATTTTCCTTAGAAACTGTTGATCATTTCTCCTAGAAACTGTTGATCATTTTTCTTCGAAACTGTTGATCATATTACTTAGAAACTGTTGATCATATTACTTAGAAACTGTTGATCATTTCTCCTAGAAACTGTTGATCATTTTCCCTAGAAATTTTTAGCATTTTCCCTAGAAACTGTTGCTCATTTTCCCTAGAAACTGTTGATAATTTTCTCTAGAAACGGTTGATCATTTTCCTTAGAAATTGTTGATCATTTCTTCTAGAAACTGTTGATTATTTTCCTTAGAAACGGTTGATCAATTTCTTTAGAATATGTTGATCATTTTCCTTTGAAACTGTTGATAATTTTACTTAGAAACTGTTGATCATTTCTCCTAGAAACTGTTGATCATTTTCCTTAGAAATTGTTGATCATTTCTTCTAGAAACTGTTGATTGTTTTCCTTAGAAACGGTTGATCAATTTCTTTAGAACATGTTGATCATTTTCCTTTGAAACTGTTGATCATTTTCTTTAGAACATTTTGATCATTTCTCCTGGAAACGGTTGGTCATTATCCTTAGAAACTGTTGTTCATTTTCCCTAGAAACTGTTGATCATTTTCCTTAGAAACTGTTGATAATTTTCTTTAGAACATGTTGATCATTACTGCTAGAAACTGTTGATCATTTCTCCTAGAAATTGTTGATCATTTTCCTAGAAACTGTTGATCATTTTCCTTAGAAACTGTTGATAATTTTCTTTAGAAACAGTTGATCATTTACTTTAGAATATGTTGTTCATTTTCTTTCGAAATTGTTGATCATTTCTCCTAGAAACTGTTGATCATTTTCTTTAGAACATGTTATTCATTAGAAAATGTTAAAAATTTGCAATACTACTAATAATCCCATCCCTGTTTTAAATCATTAAATAAAAATTCCTTCAGTCGTAAATAAACTGAACTGCAACAACTCCAACAACAACAAAAATCTCCTCTCTGAAGTGCCAAAAGAGGAAGAACAATTTATAAAAGGAGAGCGTTGCAAAACTCATTCAAACGTGTTAAAAACGAACGAAAAAAAATGCTAAAATTGTAAAGTTGGCGATTTTAAACATGCAACATGAAAAAGAATATAATAATAGAACAAGAAGAGGAAGCACAATAATGACAAGATAAAAAGAAGCAGCATTTTTGTTGGCAAATCAAAGAACAAGAAGGCTAATAGTTGGCAACACTAAATGTTAAAAGGAGCTATAGTTGTAGTTTTTAAGCAGGCTTTATTATAAGAGAAGTTTGGGTAATTTTGTTTTATGTAGTTGGCAACTTAGACAACGAAAAGTTGGCAACTATGAAGAGTACTTTGGATAAACTACCTGTTCGTAAACAAGGCTTCAGAACTTTGTAAATATTGAACTTATTTAAACGAGATTTACAGCAATAATAGAGGACAAGTTAAGCTTTCGAAATAATATACAATCACTTGTCTAGCTTCAACACAGATCAAACTATACACATACAAAAATGGAGCCAAAAAAGTCCTAAACTTTAAATGCTTGACAAAAAGCAGCAAAACTTCGGGGAAATTAACTCGATCGAAATGAAACTTGGAGCAATAATAGTCAACATATTGGGCTTTTCATTAAGCGTTCAAACTCTTTAAAATTCCAAACACCAAGTCCCTTAGACTTAATCAAACCTCAAACCATTTTTAGCTCCGCAAACCTGCAAACACGTTCACACTTCCTCTCCCCTTACTGTAGCGCTTTTTATAACAATATATCACTCTTCTTATAATAAATATCACACAATTGTTACCAGTTTTACGTTTTCCAATAAAAATAAGAGTATTAAAACACACACAAACAAAAAAACTGGTATAAAAGGGCTTCCATGACTGAACTCAAGCTGTGTTTTCAAACATCAAGTTTCTTTTAGTTTCCTTATGATTCCCTAGCAATTTATGTGACCACATTTGCAGACACATTGTAGAGTTTATTTTTATCACAAATGTAACTTAAATATACGATTTTTTTTCTTACTTTTTTTTATTATAGTTTCATTTAACTGCAACTAAAGCCAAGACTACAGAGAGCAGAAAGAAGTGTTTCCTTTCGACCATAATATGGAGTATTGGTAACGCCTTATTTGTAATTGATATCGGATTTTTGTGTTATATATACATATATTTTAAACATATGTAACTTTAAATTAAATAAAACAGAAAAAAAATAAACCAACGAAATATTAGAGTTACAAAAAGACCGGATCATATTTCCATTTGGAAGAGAAATGACTGATCGTTTTGTATACTTAGAAAATGATGATCATTTACTATTAAAAATGCTGATGATTTTCTTTAGAAAATGTCGATCACTTTCTTTACAAAATGTTGCAATTTTTCTTTAGAAAATATTGATCTTTTTCTTCAGAGAATGTTGATCATTTTCTTTAGAAAATGTTGACAATTTTCTTTAGAGAATAACGATCGTTTTCATTAGAAAATGTTGATCACTTTCTAAACAAAATGTTGATGTTTTGCTTCAGAAAATGTTGATAATTTCCTGTAGAGAAAATTTATTATTTTCTTTAGAAAATGCTGATCATTTTCTTCAGAAAATATTGATCATTTTCTTTAGAAAATGTTGATCGTATTTCTCTAGAAAATGTCGATCACTTTCTTCACAATGAAAATGTTGATCATTTTCTTTAGAAAACTTTCTTTAGAAGCTGTTGATTATTTTCTAAAGAAAATGTTGATCACATTCTTTAAAAAATCATGATCAAAATGTTGATCGTATTTCTTTAGAAGATGTCGATCACTTCCTTCACAAAATGTTGAAGTTTTTCTTCAGAGAATGTTGATCATTTTCTTTAGGAAAATATGATCATTTTCATTTGAAAATGTTGATCATTTTCTTTAGAAAATGTTGATCATTTTCTTCAGAAAATGTTGATCATTTTGTTTAGAAAATGTTGATCATTTTCTCTACAAAATGTTGATCATTTTCTTTAGGAAATGTTGATCATTTTCTTTAGAAAATGTTGATCATTTTCTTTAGAAAATGTTGATCATTTTCTTTAGAAAATGTTGATCATTTTCTTTAGAAAATGTTGATCATTTTCTTTAGAAAATGTTGATCATTTTCTTTAGAAAATGTTGATCATTTTCTTTAGAAAATGTTGATCATTTTCTTTAGAAAATGTTGATCATTTTCTTTAGAAAATGTTGATCATTTTCTTTAGAAAATGTTGATCATTTTCTTTAGAAAATATCGATCATTTTCTTTAGAAAATGTTGATCATTTTCTTTAGAAAATGTTGATCATTTTCTTTAGAAAATCTTGATCATTTTCTTTAGAAAATCTTGATCATTTTCTTTAGAAAATCTTGATCATTTTCTTTAGAAAATCTTGATCATTTTCTTTAGAAAATGTTGATCATAATCTTTAGACAACTTTGATAAGTTTCTTTAGAAATTTTAGAAATTTGTCCCTGATTCTAAAAAATGTCGCTGGGTTTCACAAATCTCTCATAAATAACTCACTTCACTACAAAACAAAGTCAATATTGGCAGTATTAGAGTAAGAAGAAGCAGCAGAAGAAGAAGTGCCTGTTATATGATGTTGCCTACGTTTACACATGTAAGACAATAAACCTCAAAAACATATATTACACATCCTCATATATATATCAATACATATGTAACATAATATGTTGCATTAGTTGTTGCAACACTCATACAAGAAGATCTATCTCACTTTGTATATCTTGTCTATACAAATACTCTTGTATAGACTCCTATATTGTTGCTTATTTGCTGTTACATATGGAGTATTAAAATGTGGTTGTTGCAACCAAATGTTTTGTCTAGTTAAAGGCATTAAAGGTTTTCCATACAATAGCATCAGCTGTGTTGTATCTTCATATTGTTGCTTAGTTGCTGGCTGTTGCCGAGTTTGCTGTGTCTTGCCACAACCAAAAAGATGATAGATATTTTAACTCTATAACATGATGTATTAATTAATTTCATTGGCTGGTTTTAATGTGAAAATCAATTTCATATTCGTGAAATTAACTTGTGGACTAATAAAGACACACCACAGCTGAACAATTGAAATCTCTATGGATGTTGTAATGTGTGTTGTTTGGTATCTTTAAGTGAAATCGGATTTTCTTAAGAAATAGCTGAGAATGAAGCGAAATAGTTTAAGAAATTGTTAATCGTATTAAGCTGAAATCCCAAAGAAACTTAAACGGATTTAAAATTGGAGTAAATAAAACAGGATTTGTTTTAAGAATTTAAAAGAGATACATTTTGCAACATTTGCTTAAGAAAATCGTGAAAACGATGCGTTATCAATAGGGAAAGTTTCCAAGGAAAGGGATCAACATTTTCTAAAGAAAATGATCAACACATTCTAAAGAAAACGATCATCATTTTCTAATGAAAACGATCTGAATTTTCTAATGAAAATGATCCGAATTTTCTAAAGAAAATGATCCGAATTTCTAAAGAAAATGATAAAAATTTTCTAAAGAAAATGATCAAAATTTTCAAAAGAAAATTTTTAATATTTTCTAAAGAAAATGATCAATATTTTCCAAAGAAAATGATCAACATATTCTAAAGAAAACGATCAACACTTTCTAATGAAAATGATCAACATCTACATCAACATCTAACAAAATGATCAACCTTTTCTAAAGAAAATTATCAAAATTTGTTAAAGAAAATTATCAATATTTTCTAATGAAAATGATCAATATTTTCTAATGATAATGATCAACATTTTGTAAAGAAAATGATCAACATTTTGTAAAGAAAATGATCAACATTTTCTAAAGAAAACGATCAACATTTTCTAAAGAAAACGATCAATATTTTCTAAAGAAAACGATCAACATTTCCTAAAGGAAACGATCAACATTTTCTAAAGAAAGTGATCAACATTTTCTACAGAAAACTATTAAAATTTTCTAAAGAAAATGCTTAACATTTTCTAAAGAAAATGCTTAACATTTTCTAAAGAAAATGCTTAACATTTTCTAAAGAAAATGCTTAACATTTTCTAAAGAAAATGCTTAACATTTTCTAAAGAAAATGCTTTACATTTTCTAAAGAAAATGCTTTACATTTTCTAAAGAAAATGCTTAACATTTTCTAAAGAAAATGCTTAACATTTTCTAAAGAAAATGCTTAACATTTTCTAAAGAAAATGCTTAACATTTTCTAAAGAAAATGCTTAACATTTTCTAAAGAAAATGCTTAACATTTTCTAAAGAAAATGCTTAACATTTTCTAAAGAAAATGCTTAACATTTTCTAAAGAAAATGCTTAACATTTTCTAAAGAAAATGCTTAACATTTTCTAAAGAAAATGCTTAACATTTTCTAAAGAAAATGCTTAACATTTTCTAAAGAAAATGCTTAACATTTTCTAAAGAAAATGCTTAACATTTTCTAAAGAAAATGCTTAACATTTTCTAAAGAAAATGCTTAACATTTTCTAAAGAAAATGCTTAACATTTCTAAGAAAATGCTTAACATTTTCTAAAGAAAATGCTTAACATTTTCTAAAGAAAAATGCTTAACATTTTCTAAAGAAAATGCTTAACATTTTCTAAAGAAAATGCTTAACATTTTCTAAAGAAAATGCTTACCATTTTCTAAAGAAAATGCTTAACATTTTCTAAAGAAAATGCTTAACATTTTCTAAAGAAAATGCTTAACATTTTCTAAAGAAAATGCTTAACATTTTCTAAAGAAAATGCTTAACATTTTCTAAAGAAAATGCTTAACATTTTCTAAAGAAAATGCTTAACATTTTCTAAAGAAAAGAAAATGCTTAACATTTTCTAAAGAAAATGCTTAACATTTTCTAAAGAAAATGCTTAACATTTTCTAAAGAAATGCTTAACATTTTCTAAAGAAAATGCTTAACATTTTCTAAAGAAAATGCTTAACATTTCTAAAGAAAATGCTTAACATTTTCTAAAGAAAATGCTTAACATTTTCTAAAGAAAATGCTTAACATTTTCTAAAGAAAATGCTTAACATTTTCTAAAGAAAATGCTTAACATTTTCTAAAGAAAATGGTCAACATTTTCTAAATGAAATGATCAACATTTTCTAAATGAAATGCTCAACATTTTCCAAAGAAAATGCTCAACATTTTCTAAAGAAAATGCTCAAGATTTTCTAAAGAAAATGCTCAAGATTTTCTAAAGAAAATGCTCAACATTTTCTAAAGAAAATGATCAACATTTTTTGAAGAAAATTACTTTCCGAAGGAAATTTTTTTAAAGAAAATGATCAAGATTTGTTATTAATTTAAATCACGTCCAGTTTTTTTCCATTTGTATCTGTTAAAATATTAATAAAACTGACATTTCCTGTTCCATCTCTTAATAAATATTCATAATCCTTTAAATTTTCATTTGTTTATATTCATATAATTCTGTTATGCTTTTTATTAAAATGTTTAATTTTCAACTTTCTGGATTATGGCAAGAACAAAACAACAACAGAAAAAGTTGTATTCAATTCAATTTCCTTAATTAGTTTGTTTAGAGCTGGCTCATCATTGCCAGGGCTCAGAGAGGAAAGACAGCGAAAGAATACACAAGTTAAACACCAGTAGCTGTTACAGATGCTGTTAAGAAGATATTACAACCTTGTTTTTTGTTTTTCCTACAATTTATTAAAAACTCATAAAAAAAAAGTAAACAACAATAATAATAATAAGCAACTATCGTAGGTAAAATATCTAATGAAAAATACACAAAAAACGTGAGTTTTTTTCTGTAAAGTCATTCTAATACTCGGGGAGTAACTGGGCAATACGGTGTTTCTTTCTTACGTTGGCAGCGTTGACAACAAGTACAAGTTGTATCGTTTCATCGTCATTGTTCATTATCGGTTTGTAAAGATTTGAAAGTTTTTTTTCTAGTGGCTCTTGCTGAAAACTGTTCCTAGGAATGACTTTCATTATTTACATCTTTTGCCTTATAACTTCAACAGTTATGTTGTGCTTGCTGTGAGTTCGACTCCACTGGGTCATTGTAAAAATGGTTTTATTTCCTTAAACATCTAAAGAGTTTCTAGTTTCTTTTTCATTTGCTATTACTCCTCTTCTTTGGTTATTTTATAGATATTTTGATAATGAGTAGCTAACGTTTTATATGGCTAAAGTTGTGACTATGAGTTAAACAGTTGGATACTTTTATTTAGTATTTGGATTGGATTATAAACATTTAAATAATCTTCTTGTAGAAATGTTAATGATTAAAACAGGAAATCTCTTTCATAAAAAAGACAAATGCAAATAATAAAGTTCAAGGAAATTTAATGTTATAAAAAGCTGTTGATTAAACTTAAGAGATGGACTATAACCAAGGCAATATTCTAGACTATAGTTCCGACTCAGTACTATATACATATTAGCTATAAATTATCTCACGTTCCTAACACTTAAGTGTGAAAATCTTAACATCAAGCAAAAAATTCTCAAAATTGTTCCTGCACCGCATAAACGACATCTCAACATCTCCAATACAATGTATCGTCAAACTTATTAAAGATTTCAAAATATTTTGTTAAACAAAAATTGTTTTCACACCTCGTTTTCGTTGCCACATATTTGTCACAGATGCGAAATGATGACAGCATTTAAACGTCATTAGAGAATATCAAAAATTGTACGTGCATTGAATATTTGTTGACACTTAACTAAATAATACCAACAACCATATATAGTTTAAGAAAAAAAGTGTTAAAAACCAGCAATAACAACAACTCGTTCATATAATTATGACAAAAATAAGGTAAGAATTTATAGTCGGGCATGGCTGACAATATGATAACCTACACCAGATTTAGATTATTTTTTAATAATAAAGTATTTAGGTACGGTTGTATGGGGGCTATACGAAATCATAGACCGATTTCAATTATTTTCAATAGTCTTCGTACTTGGGTCAAAAGAAGGGTATGTGCTAAATTTCATCAAATTATGCTGAAAATTGCGACCTATAGAGGGCGCACAAGTTACACAGACAGACGGACGGACGGATAGACGGACAGACGGACATAGCTAAAACGACTCAGAAAAGTGATTGCGACCCGATTGGTATACTTTAAGATGAATATAGTTCCCATATTTTAGGGTGTTACAAACATCAGCACAAACGCATAATACCCTACCCATTATAGTGGAGTATCGTATAAAAAGTTGTAAAGCTATAACTGCATTTTGCCTTAATTTTCTTCATATTTTTGTTTTTGCTTTAACACTTGTTATATTAGAGGTGTTAATAACACTTGACTTTATGGCTTTAATGGTTTTATTTTGTTTTTATTATATTTTCTACTTTTTTTTTCCACAAATGTGGTGTCTTTGTGGGCTGCTGTGTAGTGAATAGAGTGGGTAGTTTAAGACTGGAATTGAGGTTTGTTATAAGACTATATAGTTAAGTCTATATAGTCGAGAACATAGTAGAGTCTAAAGTCCATACTATAGTCGATTGTAAAGTACATACTATAGTCGATTCTGTAGTCCAGAGTCCAGACTTTAGTCTATACTATAAACGGCTCTAGATTGGACTATACTATAGACGGGTCTAAAGTCTGGACTATAGACTTGGACAGTAGATTGAACTATATCATAGTATGGACTATATACTCCCATCATGGTCTAGAATATGAACTATATAATTGAATCTAAATTGACTATAGATTGGATTATATACTCGACTATAATCTGGACTATAGTCAGGACAATAGTTCGGAATATAGTCTAGACTTCAGACAGAACAATAGTCAGGACTACAGTCAGGACTTTAGTCAGGATTTTAGTCAGAACTTAAGTCAGGAATGGACGTTAGTCTGGACTAAAGATTGGAATATAGTCTGAACTATAGTCTCAACTATTATATGGACTACATTCTGGATTATAGTCTGCACCTAGTCTAAACTGTAGTCTGGACTACAATCTAACTTAAAGTATGGACTACCATCTGGAATATAGCCAAAACTATAGTCTAAACTATAACCTGGACTATAGTTTAAACCATAGTCCAGACTATAAACTAAAATATAGCCTAGACTATAGTCCATAAACTCGGATAGCAGACTGAACTATAGACTCTATCATAGTATGGACTATATACTCACATCATGGTCAAGAATATCACCTATATACTTGAATGTAAATCGACTATAGATTGGAATATATACTCGTCTATAATCTGGACTATAACCTGGACAATAGTTCGGAATATAGTCTAGACTATAGACAGGACTTTAGTCAGGACTTTAGTATGGACGTTAGTCTAGACAATAGCCTGGACTATAGTCTGGACTAAAGACTGGAATATGAAGTCGGAACTATAGTCTCAACTATAGTATTAACTACATTCTGGACTACAGTCTAAACTATAGTCCAACCTATAATCTGGCCTATCATCTGGAATATAGTCTAAACTATAACTTGGACTACATTCTAAACTATAACCTTTAATATAGACTAAACCATAGTCTAATCCATAGTCCAGACTATAAACTAAAATATAGTCTAAACTATAGTCTGATCCATAGTCTGGATTATAAACTAAACTATAGTCAAATAGAGTACCTTTATATTCTATTTGAATTACAGCAATCATTTTTTACAACTATTACATTGTTGTCTCAAATTAGATCAAATATAGTATTGGCCGTTATTAAGAAATGAAGATGAATAAAAAAACGGCCTTTTAATGTCAAAAAAAAAAACAACTACAAAAGTTTGCGTGTTAAATGCTGTAACAGACTTTCTCTTAATTGACAGTTGGACAAGAAAAAAACTTAAAGATTTTTGTCATAAGAAAAAGATAATTTCTAGTAAAAACAAAACAGAACTAAAGACAAAACAACTAATTTCTCATATTTCATCCAAGAAGAAGTTAGAAAACAAAAATTATATAGGAAAAAAGCGGTTTTACAAAGATGACTCAGTTTATGGCATAATCGAGACAACTAGTTTTTTTCCCCCTCCTGCTTTCATTGGGTTCTGCGAGTAATTAAACAAGAACAAAAACAAACGGCCATTAGATAGATGGGGACGGACGGATGGATGGATGAGTGCAGAAGGCAAAAATAAGCAAAGAAGTTTAGTTATAAAGATTAATAACAATTTAAATTAGATTAACATAAACTGTAAATAACATTAGTGGCATGCCATCACTACTGAGACAAAGTTAAGAAAAATTACTTAAATGTTTATGGTTAGAAGCATCAGGAACTAAAGCAGCAGATTTTTGTCGAAGTTAAAGTCATAGAAGTTCTTAATAAAAGCCATTAGCCGAGTTTAAGCTAAAAACAAAATGTTAAATTAATCAAATGTTGGGAAAAAACTGAAAAAGAAAAGCAGTTTTTATAAAATTTAGTCCTGTTAGAGAAAGATAATAAAATATGGAAAAAAGGGGAAGGATGCCCAACAACACTTTCTATATGAATGTGGCCTTTTTATGGCAAAGTCTATGTTTTAGATTATAGTTCAATCTAGAGTCTAGTCTATAGTCTAGTCTATAGTCTAGGCTAGTCTATAGTCTAGTCTATAGTCTAGTCTATAGTGTAGTCTATATTCTAGTCTATAGTCTAGTCTATAGTCTAGTCTATAGTCTAGTCTATAGTCTAGTCTATAGTCCAGTCTATAGTCTAGTCTATAGTCTAGTCTATAGTGTAGTCTATAGTCTAGTCTAGTCTATAGTCTAGTCTATAGTGTAGTCTATAGTCCAGTCTATAGTCTAGTCTATAGTCTAGTCTATAGTCTAGTCTATAGTCTAGTCTATAGTCTAGTCTATAGTCTAGTTTATAGTCTAGTCTATAGTCTAGTCTATTCTAGTCTATAGTCTAGTCTATAGTCTAGTCTATAGTCTAGTCTATAGTCTAGTCTATAGTCTAGTCTATAGTCTAGTCTATAGTCTAGTCTATAGTCTAGTCTATAGTCTAGTCTATAGTCTAGTCTATAGTCTAGTCTATAGTCTAGTCTATAGTCTAGTCTATAGTCTAGTCTATAGTCTAGTCTATAGTCTAGTCTATAGTCTAGTCTATAGTCTAGTCTATAGTCTAGTCTATAGTCTAGTCTATAGTCTAGTCTATAGTCTAGTCTATAGTCTAGTCTATAGTCTAGTCTATAGTCTAGTCTATAGTCTAGTCTATAGTCTAGTCTATAGTCTAGTCTATAGTCTAGTCTATAGTCTAGTCATAGTCTAGTCTATAGTCTAGTCTATAGTCTAGTCTATAGTCTAGTCTATAGTCTAGTCTATAGTCTAGTCTATAGTCTAGTCTATAGTCTAGTCTATAGTCTAGTCTATAGTCTAGTCTATAGTCTAGTCTATAGTCTAGTCTATAGTCTAGTCTATAGTCTAGTCTATAGTCTAGTCTATAGTCTAGTCTATAGCCTAGTATACTAGTCTATAGTCTAGTCTATAGTCTAGTCTATAGTCTAGTCTATAGTCTAGTCTATAGTCTAGTCTATAGTCAGTCTATAGTCTAGTCTATAGTCTAGTCTATAGTCTAGTCTATAGTCTAGTCTATAGTCTAGTCTATAGTCTAGTCTATAGTCTAGTCTATAGTCTAGTCTATAGTCTAGTCTATAGTCTAGTCTATAGTCTAGTCTATAGTCTAGTCTATAGTCTAGTCTATAGTCTAGTCTATAGTCTAGTCTATAGTCTAGTCTATAGTCTAGTCTATAGTCTAGTCTATAGTCTAGTCTATAGTCTAGTCTATAGTCTAGTCTATAGTCTAGTCTATAGTCTAGTCTATAGTCTAGCCTATAGTCTAGTCTATAGTCTAGTCTATAGTCTAGTCTATAGTCTAGCCTATAGTCTAGTCTATAGTCTAGTCTATAGTCTAGTCTATAGTCTAGTCTATAGTCTAGTCTATAGTCTAGTCTATAGTCTAGTCATAGTCTAGTCTATAGTCTAGTCTATAGTCTAGTCTATAGTCTAGTCTATAGTCTAGTCTATAGTCTAGTCTATAGTCTAGTCTATAGTCTAGTCTATAGTCTAGTCTATAGTCTAGTCTATAGTCTAGTCTATAGTCTAGTCTATAGTCTAGTCTATAGTCTAGTATAGTCTAGTCTATAGTCTAGTCTATAGTCTAGTCTATAGTCTAGTCTATAGTCTAGTCTATAGTCTAGTCTATAGTCTAGTCTATAGTCTAGTCTATAGTCTAGTCTATAGTCTAGTCTATAGTCTAGTCTATAGTCTAGTCTATAGTCTAGTCTATAGTCTAGTCTATAGTCTAGTCTATAGTCTAGTCTATAGTCTAGTCTATAGTCTAGTCTATAGTCTAGTCTATAGTCTAGTCTATAGTCTAGTCTATAGTCTAGTCTATAGTCTAGTCTATAGTCTAGTCTATAGTCTAGTCTATAGTCTAGTCTATAGTCTAGTCTATAGTCTAGTCTATAGTCTAGTCTATAGTCTAGTCTATAGTCTAGTCTATAGTCTAGTCTATAGTCTAGTATACAGTCTAGTCTATAGTCTAGTCTACAGTCTAGTCTATAGTCTAGTCTACAGTCTAGTCTATAGTCTAGTCTATAGTCTAGTCTATAGTCTAGTCTATAGTCTAGTCTATAGTCTAGTCTATAGTCTAGTCTATAGTCTAGTCTATAGTCTAGTCTAGTCTATAGTCTAGTCTATAGTCTAGTCTATAGTCTAGTCTATAGTCTAGTCTATAGTCTAGTCTATAGTCTAGTCTATAGTATAGTCTATAGTCTAGTCTATAGTCTAGTCTATAGTCTAGTCTATAGTCTAGTCTATAGTCTAGTCTATAGTCTAGTCTATAGTCTAGTCTATAGTCTAGTCTATAGTCTAGTCTATAGTCTAGTCTATAGTCTAGTCTATAGTCTAGTCTATAGTCTAGTCTATAGTCTAGTCTATAGTCTAGTCTATAGTCTAGTCTAGTCTAGTCTAGTCTATAGTCTAGTCTATAGTCTAGTCTATAGTCTAGTCTATAGTCTAGTCTATAGTCTAGTCTATAGTCTAGTCTATAGTCTAGTCTATAGTCTAGTCATAGTCTAGTCTATAGTCTAGTCTATAGTCTAGTCTATAGTCTAGTCTATAGTCTAGTCTATAGTCTAGTCTATAGTCTAGTCTATAGTCTAGTCTATAAT
Source organism: Lucilia sericata (assembly GCF_015586225.1). NCBI lineage: Eukaryota > Metazoa > Arthropoda > Insecta > Diptera > Calliphoridae > Lucilia > Lucilia sericata. Next base: position 31,111 of record NW_023996318.1, on the reverse strand, counting down.
CTAGTCTATAGTCTAGTCTATAGTCTAGTCTATAGTCTAGTCTATAGTCTAGTCTATAGTCTAGTCTATAGTCTAGTCTATAGTCTAGTCTATAGTCTAGTCTATAGTCTAGTCTATAGTCTAGTCTATAGTCTAGTCTATAGTCTAGTCTATAGTCTAGTCTATAGTCTAGTCTATAGTCTAGTCTATAGTCTAGTCTATAGTCTAGTCTGTAGTGTAGTCTATATTTTTGTTGATAGTTTATTACATAGTAATTTTGAATTCTTTTTGAAGGGATTCCTTCCCTTACTTTATATCTAACCATTCAAACGTGCAAGTGCGTGCTAAAAGTGGGACTATGTGGAGGCCGACGCAATGAGAAAGAAAGACAAAACTACATGCCATAATGAAATTTATTTAAATTTGTTTAAACACAAAAAAGTATTTATATCTACGCATGTCTCAGTCTTCGTAAATTATAGACCAAACAAACACAAGACTTTTCTTCTGGTCCCCCTTCCTTGTTCCCATTACCTGTCTTGTTACCTGCCTGTAACTTCAATAAATCATTTTATGTTAAACCATAAAGAAATACGAAAAAACCCCAAAGAATTATTAACAAGGAAAAGCTGAAAAAACGAAAGAAAGACAAGCTATGGCAGAGAAAAGAAGTCATGCAATCAAATTTTAATATTAAGAATTATGACTATTTAGGTTATAAATGACGACTACGCTGATGATGATGATGATGAAGGAAATACATTAAGTAGAAAGTCAAATGAAAACTTTCAAAAATAAAGTCCTCTTATGCCAAAGAGCAAAGTATTGAGGTGGCCTAAATTTAAGGCTAAGAAAGAAATATAAAAATGTATCTAAAAAATTCCAGTACCTAAACGAAAAACCTTTAAATTATGTCTTTTAGTCTTTGACATTTTAACCATTTTGCTATTTGCTCTTTCATGATGCTGCGATGCTCTGATGCTGCCATAAAACTGCATAGTTTATGAGACTTAATAAATATCATCTTGTTTTTTAAAACATTTTCATTACTTTAGCCACATTTTTTTTGCCACAACTAAACTGAACCCAAAACTCAGCTGCTTAGCTTGGAAATAATGTAAAATATTCAACCTCATTGTTGTATTAGACTTTGTTTTGTGAATTTTTCTTTTTAAAGAGCAATACAAATAAAAATGTAGGAATTTTCCAGCCACAACACGAGTTTTACATTTTCAAAACTCTAGAACTTTGTCTGGCATTTATGGTACTTTGGAGGTAAACAGAAAAAACATAAACTTTTAAATGTTAATGATGCTAAAACATTAAATGTGAAAAGAAATACATAAATAAGCTTAAGAAACAAAAGATATTTTAGACGAAACTAATGAATCATGGAAGAATCTTTAAAATAAAATTTAAGGGATTTAATGGAAGGTTATATAGTCTATAGTCGAGGGTAAAGATCAGACTATGGTTCAGCCTGTAATGCAGACAATAGTCTTGAACAGAATGTTGTGTAGCGTATAGTCAAGACTGTAGCCAAATCCGACTGTAGTACAGATTACAGTTCAGCCTATAGTCCAGATAGTATTTATTTCAGACTATAGCTTCGATTATAGTTTGGACTATAGTTGATAAATGATCAAAACTATACATCAGACTACTGTTCAGACTGAAATTTAGACAATGATCTATAGTTCAGACTATAGTCCACACTATAGTTCAGACTATAGTCCAGACTATAGGCCAGGCTATAGTTCAGACTACAGTCTAGACGATAGTCCAGACTATAGTTCAGACTATAGTCCAGACGATAGTTCAGACTATAGTCCAGACGATAGTTCAGACTATAGTCTAGACTACAGTTTAGCCTATAGTCCAGACTATAGTTCAGACTATAGTCAAGGTTATAGTTCAGACTACAGTCTAGACTATATTCAATACTTTCAGACTATAGTCCAGGCTATAGTCCTGATTATAGTCAAGACTATAGTTGAGACTATAGTCCATACTATATTTCAGACTATTGTCCAGACTATATTTCAGACTGTAGTCTAAACTATAGTTCAGACTATAGTCAACACTATAGTTCAGACTATATTTCAGACTTTAGCCCAGACTATAGTTCAGACTATAGTGCAGACTATATTCGAGACTATAGTTCAGACTATATTCGAGACTGTAGTCCAGATTATAGTCCAGACTATATTTCAGACTTTAGTCTAGACTACAGTCAAGACTATAGTTTAGACTATAGTTCAGACCATAGTTCAGACTATAGTTCAGACCATAGTTCAGACTATAGTTCAGACTATAGTTCAGACTATAGTTCAGACTATAGTCAAGACTATAGTTCAAACTATAGTTCAGACTATAGTTCGGACTATAGTTCAGACTATAGTCAAGACTATAGTTCAGACTATAGTTCAGACTATAGTCAAGACTATAGTTCAGACTATAGTTCAGACTATAATCGAAACTATAGTTCAGACTATAGTCGAAACTATAGTTCAGACTGTTGTCCACACTATAGTTCAGACTATAGTCGAGACTATAGTTCAGACTATAGTTTAGATTATAGTTTCAGAATCTTTTCCAGAGTATAGCCAGGACTGTCGGTAGACATGAGTTGCAACAGAAATCTTACTTTTACAACTGTTTTCTTATTTTTATGATAAACCTATAAATTTCTTTTCATTTATGAAATTTTATTTAGCAATAATTAAAAAAAGTCTTACATAAAACTTAATTAAAACACTAAAAACAAATTATAAAAAAAAACAGGCGCTCAAATGACAATTTTATACTCAAATCCACTTGAGTTGAGTCAAACAAACCCAAAGTACATTTTATGAAAGAATAATGGAAACAGAGAAGGAAAATAAAGCCAGGATCTGGAAAAGCTTAATAAACTTAAAGTATCAAACATGACTTAAGTATAATTTATGGCTTCTGCTTTAGCAGCTGAAGCGTTACAGCACGTTTTTACTACTGTATACAGGCTACACAGCCAGGCTCTATAAGGAATTACAAGAGTATTTTCATTTCAACAAAGAGTAAATATATGGGAGAATATGCTATAGAATCCGGCTGTTCTTTTATGGGTTTAAGAGATACGAATCTAAACATAAAATAAACTGCAAAAAAAAAAAAAAAATAAAATAACTTGTTCCCTTTATTACTAAATAAGGAACTACAAATAAGACAAGATGGGTTTTTAAAAACAACTACAGCCCAACCCAGTTTAGTATGGAGACTCAGACATTGAGTCAACTAATAATGTGTGTCTTAAAAGATGTTCAACATTTAGTAGGTTCCCTTTTGTACAAAGGTCTACTACACACACTAGCTTTGGATAAAAATATGTTTCATTTAAACAAATTTTTTATATGCTAGAGCTTAAACTAAAGCCTAGTGTGTCTGTTTTAAGTATTACACGCTTGCGCCAAATATGTTTTATTATGTGTTTCTCTCTATCTCTTTCCCTTTTTCTTGTTTTTTTTTTTTTAATTTTTTTGTTAAATGTCCTCTGCTGTTTTACGACATGTTTTCTTTGTTGCAAAAAAGGGTTTTACAAGACTTTTAAACATGTTTTATGTTCAGAAAAATGTGCATTTTAATTAATATTGTTGATTTGTCTTTATTTTTAAGCTTAAGCAGGCAGGTCTCTAGATTATTTATGAGTTTTCCCAGAAACTTAAGTTAAATTCCTTTCATGTGTTAAAAATAAAGTGAGAGATAATCCAGTTCTCTCTAAAGTCTTTTTCAAATTTGCTATTTTTAGTAAATTTTTCAAAAATTTGCTATTTTTAGTAAATTTTTCAAAAATTTGCTATTTTTAGTAAATTTTTCAAAAATTTGCCTTTTTTAGTAAATTTTTCAAAAATTTGCCTCTTTTAGTAAATTTTTCAAAAATTTGCCATTTTTAGTAAATTTTTCAAAAATTTGCCATTTTTAGTAAATTTTTCAAAAATTTGCCATTTTTAGTAAATTTTTCAAAAATTTGCCATTTTTAGTAAATTTTTCAAAAATTTGCCATTTTTAGTAAATTTTTCAAAAATTTGCCATTTTTAGTAAATTTTTCAAAAATTTGCCATTTTTAGTAAATTTTTCAAAAATTTGCCATTTTTATTAAATTTTTCAAAAATTTGCCATTTTTATTAAATTTTTCAAAAATTTGCTATTTTTAGTAAATTTTTCAAAAATTTGCTATTTTTAGTAAATTTTTAAAAAATTTGCTATTTTCAGTAAATTTTTAAAAAATTTGCTATTTTTAGTAAATTTTTCAAAGATTTGCTATTTTTAGTAAATTTTTCAAAGATTTGCTATTTTTAGTAAATTTTTCAAAGATTTGCTATTTTTAGTAAATTTTTCAAAGATTTGCTATTTTTAGTAAATTTTTCAAAGATTTGCTATTTTTAGTAAATTTTTCAAAGATTTGCTATTTTTAGTAAATTTTTCAAAGATTTGCTATTTTTAGTAAATTTTTCAAAAATTTGCTATTTTTAGTAAATTTTTCAAAGATTTGGTATTTTTAGTAAACTATTCAAAGTTTTGCTATTTTTAGTAAAATTTTCAAAGATTTGCTATTTTTAGTAAATTTTTCAAAGTCCGGACTACAGATCACTCTATAGTCTGGACTATAGATCTATAGTCTGGACTTTAGATCACTCTACAGTCTGGACTATAGATTAGTCTATAGTCTGGAATATAGATTAGTCTATAGTCTGGAATATAGATTAGTCTATAGTCTGGACTATAGATTAGTCTATAGTCTGGACTATAGATTAGTCTATAGTCTGGACTATAGGTCAGTCTATAGTCTGGACTATAGATCAGTCTATAGTCTGGACTATAGATCAGTCTATAGTCTGGACTATAGATCAGTCTATAGTCTGGACTATAGATCAGTCTATAGTCTGGACTATAGATCAGTCTATAGTCTGGACTATAGATCAGTCTGTAGTCTGGACTATAGATCAGTCTATAGTCTGGACTATAGATCAGTCTATAGTCTGGACTAGATCAGTCTATAGTCTGGACTATAGATCAGTCTTGACTATAGATTAGTCTATAGTCTGGACTATAGATTAGTCTATAGTCTGGACTATAGATTAGTCTATAGTCTGGACTATAGATTAGTCTATAGTCTGGACTATAGATTAGTCTATAGTCTGGACTATAGATTAGTCTATAGTCTGGACTATAGATTAGTCTATAGTCTGGACTATAGATTAGTCTATAGTCTGGACTATAGATTAGTCTATAGTCTGGACTATAGATTAGTCTATAGTCTGGACTATAGATTAGTCTATAGTCTGGACTATAGATTAGTCTATAGTCTGGACTATAGATTAGTCTATAGTCTGGACTATAGATTAGTCTAGTCTATAGTCTGGACTATAGATTAGTCTATAGTCTGGACTATAGATTAGTCTATAGTCTGGACTATAGATTAGTCTATAGTCTGGACTATAGATTAGTCTATAGTCTGGACTATAGATTAGTCTATAGTCTGGACTATAGATTAGTCTATAGTCTGGACTATAGATTAGTCTATAGTCTGGACTATAGATTAGTCTATAGTCTGGACTATAGATTAGTCTATAGTCTGGACTATAGATTAGTCTATAGTCTGGACTATAGATTAGTCTATAGTCTGGACTATAGATTAGTCTATAGTCTGGACTATAGATTAGTCTATAGTCTGGACTATAGATTAGTCTATAGTCTGGACTATAGATTAGTCTATAGTCTGGACTATAGATTAGTCTATAGTCTGGACTATAGATTAGTCTATAGTCTGGACTATAGATTAGTCTATAGTCTGGACTATAGATTAGTCTATAGTCTGGACTATAGATAGTCTATAGTCTGGACTATAGATTAGTCTATAGTCTGGACTATAGATTAGTCTATAGTCTGGACTATAGATTATTCTATAGTCTGGACTATAGATTAGTCTATAGTCTGGACTATAGATTAGTCTATAGTCTGGACTATAGATTAGTCTATAGTCCTGGACTAATGATCATTCTATAGGCGGGACTATAGATAGTCTTTAGTCTGGACTATAGGATCAGACTATAATCTGGACTATAGATCACTCTATAGTCAGGGACTATAGATCTTTTTATAGTCTGGACTATAGATCACTCTGATAGTCTGCACTATAGATCATCTATAGTCTGGGCTTAAGATCACTCTATAGTCTGAACTTAAGATCACTCTATAGTCTGGACTTTAGTCACTGTGTAGTCTGGACTATAGATCACTGTGTAGTCCTGGACTATGGATCACTCTATTGTCTGGACTATAGATCGCTCTATAGTCTGGACTACTTATAGATCACTCTATAGTCTGGACTATAGATCATTATATAGTCTGGGCTATATATCAGTCTTTAGTCTGGCCTTAAGTCTGGACCATAGTTTGGTTTATAGTCAAGATTATAGTCTAGTCTTTAGTCTATAGACTGGAGTAAAATCTTGTCTTTTTCTTTAACAAAAGTTTTCAAAACTTTCAACACAAAAACTTGTGTCATTTATTAAAAAAATAAATATTGACAAGTTGTAAATACCAAAAATACAAAAATCAAAATATTTCCACACTTTTTATTTTATCTTAGAGGAAAAACCAACCAACAACAAGTAGTAGTCCGTTACTTAGTATTAATCAAAATTATATAAACTTTTGATTTCAGCGTAGGTTTTTTGTTAACGGACATAAAATATTAATTTTATTTGCAGATAGAAAAACAAAAACAGTAGCTGAAAAACTCTGACAGTTTTTTTTTCAATATTTAAAATTTAATTATCCACTATTTAATGTCATTTAAATTATAAAAACATATTTTTTATTTTGGTTTGGAAAAAAAATCACAAATCAAACCAAACAAACAAACAAACAATTTTTTAGCGTAACCAAATAAAACGTAGAAATAAAAAAATCAAAGCTGCACCCTATTCCAAATGTTAATGACAAGACAGTACTCGTATGAGTTTGTGGCAATACAACTCTGTAAAAGGTGTTGCAAATTGTCTCTGTAATCGATAGTGGGTATAAATTTTATTTTATTTCATTCCCATTCGAGAGGCTTTAAAAGGGGTAGTAATCTGTAGTAAATATTGCACAGCAAAACGAATTGCTTAAGGAAAAAATCTACAGAAAAAAAAAAACAACTGAAACAAACAAATTTACTACTTACAAGACATATCGATATTTTAAATAACAAACTTGTAGACATTTATCAACAAGCTACTTAAACATTTAAACATGATTGTTTTAAAGAATTTTCAACAAAATGTTTCGAAATAAAGTTGTCACAATATAATATTTGTTAAATGCAACTAAATGGAGAGAGAAAAAAAAAAACAGCAACAAAAAACAAGGAGGGGATTGTGTCGAAAAAGGATTGTATTACCAATTAAATAAATTGAGAGGAATTAAGTACTAGAGTGTGGTTAACAAATGCCGGTTTGGACAAGAAAATAACTTAAAACGATTAATGTTTGTTAAAAACACACACAATCTATAGTTAATGGAATTGTTAACTGTATATAACAATGGACATTGAAAAAACTTTAATTGAACTGAAAGAGTAAAATAACATTTAAGTCAAGGACAAGACAATTTTGTTGAAAAATTCAGGTGATATGAAAGAAAAATTTAACACCCAGACAAATGTCTACTCCATAGTCCAGACCAAAGTGCTGTCTGAAGTCCTGACTATAGCCGCGACAAGACTATAGTCCCGACTATAGATAAGACTATAGTAACCACTAAAGACAAGACTATAGTCCAGACTATAAACAAGACTATAGTTCAGACTATAGACAGGACTATAGTCCAGACTATAGACAAGATTATAGTCCAGACTATTGACAAGACTATAGCCCAGCCTATAGACAAGACAATAGTCTAGGCTATAGACAAGATTATAGTCCAGACTATAGACAATACTATAGTCCAGACTATAGATAAGACTAAAGTCCATACTACAGACAAGACTAAAGTCCAGACTAAAGACAAGACTATAGTCCAGACTATAGACAAGACTATAGTCCAGATTATAGACAAGACTATAGTCCAGACTATAGACAAAACTATAGTCCAGACTATAGACAAGACTATAGTCCAGACTATAGACAAGACTATAATTCAGACTATAGACAAAACTGTAGTCCAGAGTAGGGACAAGACTATAGACAAGATTATAGTCCAGACAATAGACAAGACTATAGTCCCTACAATAAACATGACTATAGTCTGGACTATGGACAAGATTATAGTCCAGACTATAGACAAGACTATAGTCCAGACTATAGACAAGACTATAGACAAGACTATAGTCGAAACTATAGGCACGATTATAGTCCAGACTATAGAAAAGACTATAGACAAGACTATATTCCAGACTATAGACAAGACTATAGTCCTGGCTATAGATAAGTCTATAGTCCAGACAATATAGACAAGACTATAGTCCAGAATATAGACAAGAATATAGTACAGACTACAGACAAGATTATAGTCCAAACTATAGACAAGGCTATAGTCCAGACTATAGACAAGACTTTAGTCCAGGCTATAGATAAGACTATAGTCCAGACTATAGACAAGACTATGGTCCTGACTATAGACAAGATTATAGTCCCGACTATAAACAAAACTATAGTCTGGACTATAGACAAGACTATAGTGCAGGCTATAGATAAGACTATAGTCCAGACTAGAGACAAGATTATAGTCCAGACTATAGACAAGGCTATAGTCCAGACTATATACAAATTTATAGTCCCGACTATAAACAAGACTATAGACAAGACTATAGTCTAGACTATAGACAAGATTATATTCCTATAGGCTATAGAAAAGACTATAGACAAGACTATAGTCCAGACTATAGACATGATTATAGTCCCGACTATAAACAAAACTATAGTCTGGACTATAGACAAGACTATAGTCCAGGCTATAGGCAAGACTATAGTTCAGACTATAGACAAGAATATAGTCCAGACTATAGACAAGACTATAGTCCAGACTATAGACAAGACTATAGTCCAGACTATAGACAAGACTATAGTCCAGACTATAGACAAGACTATAGTCCAGACTATAGACAAGACTATAGTCCAGACTATAGACAAGACTATAGTCTAGACTATAGACAAGATTATAGTCCAGACTATAGAAAAGTCTGTAGTCCAGACTATAGAAAAGTCTGTAGTCCAGACTATAGACAAGTCTATAGTCCAGACTATGGACAATAAGTCCAGATACAAATATATAGTATTTTATTGTCAAGACTTTAGTCGAGCCCATAATCCAAATACTTGTCCGGACAACAGTCCATACCATTTCGTATTTATTATACTCAATTTTAAAACGTTTTCCTGCGTTCCTAGTAATTTTAAAAGGTAACAATCTACAATGAAAATACATTACCATTAAAATTTATTGTATCTCACCCTTAAAAAGATCAATTACATTAAATAAATAAACGAACACAGCCAGAGACCTATAGACAGGCAGATAATTTTCATCAAGAGGGTCTTTTATTTATTATACAAAAATATTTATTTAAAGATTATTGTCTGTGTGTGCTTGTGTCTGACTGACACTGTCTAAGAGGGAAGTAAATTTTCGGGGTTATAATTTTAGGGTTACAACACACCACTTATTTATTTTACAAAGGTCGACAACAAACAAAATTTATTTATAACTGAATATGCAACATGTTGCCATTAGATGTTTGTAACATAAAGTGATTTTTATGCAAAAACAATTTTCATGTCTGTCCAGCTGTTGCCAAGGATTTAGATAGATTTACAAAACATTTGTGTGTCCATCTGTCTGTCTGTCTGTCTGTCTGCCTACTACAAACGTGTCATAATTCCAAATTGTTTTACTTATAATTTCTCTTAAAACTTTGAAATTGGATATTTATCTATAATTTAGGGTGTTATTTAGTTTTTTAGATTTTTTCATATTTCTCTATAAAAGAAAAACTTTAAAATCCTTCACATTACTGTTCTCTTTACACTTTATAATCTTTGTGTGAACCTAGACACATGAATGAATTTTGTATATAACCATCATACTAAAATCCTCATCATTATTATTGTTTTTGTCATTATGAACATGATAAATCCTGCTTATAATCTGTTAATGGTTTGAAGATTACAATTTTGTTTGATTGCTCCTCTACTCTGTTGCTTTGAGTATATGTAATCAATTAAATTCTGTACTGGATTGTGGCCAGAATACAACCAACAGAACAACAGACATATAGACAGACTGTAAGCCAGTCATTTTACCACAAAGAGTCTGTCTATTTCGACACCAATATGAAAAACTTTATTTTTTTTTTGTTTGTTTCAACTAGCAAAGTGCAGGGATTATGTTTATTGGAAAAAAAATTGATTGATAAAATATTTATAAAGTTAGAAGAGATAAAAAATTGAAAAAAAAAAGAAAATATATATAGAAAAAAATTATGTTTGTTTGTGATAAATGGAATAAATTTATTTTGTGTAATTAGGAGAAATTAATTCAAGAGCAGGAATGATAATATGTTTTTTATCAACCGGATACAAATGGAATAAATTATAAGATGGCATAACAAATGTTTGCACTATTGACTGGTTTATGATTTAGGTTGTAATGTATATTATCTGGCCTTTCATCTATGCTGTAATTTGGACTTAAAATAGCAAATTTTAGACTAAAACACCAAAACCACTAACAATTCCAGCCGGGGAAGCTTACAAAAGCATAAAAATTTAAGAACTTTAAGTGATTTTCTTACATTTTATCATTTTTCTACTAAAAATAACTTGAAATTGCATTTTGGAATATTTGGGGATTTTTTTAAAATTTTGGGAATTCAAAAATTTAAGGCGGGAACACTAGGAAAATTATAAAAAACTAAATCAAATCATTTATCTTAATAAATTATGCAATTTTATACAGAAAAAAAAATCGAAAAACGTGAAATTTTTCTTTTTTGGGAATTTTCAAAAAAATTTTTGGGAATTTGAAAATTCCAGACGGGGAGGTTTAATAAGCTATTTAATACTAAATGTTATATTAAATACACATTCCATTAACATTTTTTTACTAAAAATAACCTAAAATGGCATTTTAGAATATTGGGGTTTTTTAAAAAATGTGTGGAATTCACAAATTTCAGCCGGGAACACTAGGAAAATTAAAAAAGAAAAACTTTATAAAACTCTTTAATAAATTAAGCATTCTAATAAAGAAAATTTCGAAAAACCTAACATTTTTCTTTTGGGAATTTTCGAAAAATGTTTTGGGAATTTGAAAATTCCAGCCGGGGAAGCTTAAAGTACTAAATATTATATTACATATATATTTCATTAAATTTATCTACTAAAAATAATTTGAAATTGCATTTTGGAATATTGGGAATTAAAAAAACTTTATCAAAACTAAATCAAATCATGTTTTTTTACTAAATTTTCTCACAAGATTAATGAAAGATTTTTGGGATTTTGAAAAAATTTTATTCTAGAAAATATTTGTCAACGATTTTTGGAACTTATCTTCCGTTTTTATCCCTCCCAGCTGATCTTTTCATCTATGTTTATAGAATAAAAATAACCTGCTGTTAAGCCCTCTGACTTTTTAACACATTTGGTCAAATAACTCCATGACAAATAACAGCAGGTTATCTCAATAGTTCTGTTAAATCAGTGATGATTATATACAAAGACCTTTGCGTACCTGCTGTCATTGTTCAGCTGATATTTGTCTAATTGTCTAAGAAAGTCAATAGGGGAGAGAAAGTCAATCGAATAAAAGAAACTAATGTATAACTGGCGTGTTTTCGAATTTATTCAATTATTTATTTAAAATCTAACTGCCTCAAATCTAATAAAAAAAAACTGCCGACGGCGTTTGCAATTAATCAAGGAAAAGTTGATCAGATTGTTATTAACTTTCTTATAGAAAAGTTGATCAGAATCAACTTTTGCTAAGTAAAGTTCTTTATATTCAGATCAAGTTTTCGTAAGAAAAGTTATTCAAGTTATTCTGATCAAGTTTTCTAAAGAAAAGTTATAAAGATCCCGATAAACTTTTCTATAGAAAAGTTGAACTTGAGATTCTGACTTCAGATTCTGATAAACTTTTCTTTGGAAAAGTTCATCAAATTCTGATCAACTTTCCTATGGAAAAGTTCTTCAGATTTTGATCAACTATTCTATGGAAAAGTTCTTGAGACTCTGATCAACTTTTCTATAGAAAATTTATATAATTTCATATTTTGATTAACTTCTCTAAGAAAAGTCCTTCAGATTCTAATTAACTTATTTAAAGAAAAGTTTTTCAGATTCTGATCAACTTTTCTATAGAAAAGTTTTTCAGATTCTGATCAAGTTTTCTAAGAAAAGTTCTTCAGATTCCGATCAACTTTTTTTTAAAGAAAAGTTCTTCAGATTCTTATCAACTTTCCTATGGATAAGTTCTTCAGATTTTGATCAACTTTTCTATGGAAAAGTTCTTGAGACTCTGATCAACTTTTCTATAGAAAATTTATACAATTTCATATTTTGATTAACATCTCTAAGAAAAGTCCTTCAGATTCTGATTAACTTATTTAAAGAAAAGTTTTTCAGATTCTGATCAACTTTTCTATAGAAAAGTTTTTCAGATTCTGATCAAGTTTTCTAAGAAAAGTTCTTCAGATTCCGATCAACTTTTTTTAAAGAAAAGTTCTTCAGATTCTTATCAAGTTTCCTATGGATAAGTTTTTCAGATTTTGATCAACTTTTCTATGGAAAAGTTCTTGAGACTCTGATCAACTTTTCTATAGAAAATTTCATCATATTTTGATTAACTTCTCTAAGAAAATTTCTTCAGATTCTTTCTATGTAAAATTTTTTCAGATTCTGATCAACTTTTCTATGGAAAAGTTCTTCAGATTCTGATTAACTTATTTAAAGAACAGTTTTTCAGATTCTAATCAAGTTTTCTAAAAAAGGTTCTTCAGATTCTGATCAAGTTTTCTAAGAAAAGTTCTTCAGATTCTGATCGTTACTTTTATAGAAAAGTTCTTCAGATTCTGATTTTTCTATCAAAAAAATTCTTCAGTTTACTGACGAAAAGGTTTTTATATTCTTATCAACTTCTCTTAAGAAAAGTGCTTCAGATTCTGATCAACTTTTCTAAAGAAAACTTCCTCAGATGCTCATAAACTTTTCTAATAAAAGCTCTTCTGAAACTGATCCACTTTTCTGCAGAAAAGTTCTTCAAAAAAAGTTCTTTTCCAAATTAACGCTTCCTCAGATTCTGATAAACTTTTCTAAAGAAAAGTTCTTCTGAAACTGATCAACTTTTCTACAGAAAAGTTCTTCAGATTCTTATCAACTTTTCTATATAAAACTTCCTCACATTCTGATCACCTTTTCTAAAAAAAGTTATTCGAAAACAAAAAATTTTGTACCGTCGGCAAAAGGAACACTTTATTTCTATAATCCAATAAGAATTCACTCAGAATCACACTTACCTTTCCACCAACTTTCAGCTCATAACCCATACCCTGTGGTGTTTTCAATTGTACGGGACACACGAAACCGATATCACGATGAGGACTATCAAGACCAGCATAATTTTTACGTGTCGTAACCTTAGGCACCATACGTGTAGGAGAAGGCGTTGAAGAAGTAGTATTCTCCGCTACACATAAAGCCTCTCCACCATGTACAGGAAATTTTGAACATTCTAAATTTTCGGGCCAATTAAAGTTATAAGTTTTCATAAGAGTCTCACAAACACGAGCCGATTCACATAACGAACGACAAGGTGGTATGGGTTGTTCAAGTATCGTACAAACGGGAACATATAGAGAGCATAGGAATAATTGTAAATCGGGTGAGCAGCCAATTTTGACTAGAGGAGCAAATTGATGAACCTCTAAACCGGCTTCTTCCTGTTTAGTATGACCTATTAGATTGGGCATAATGGTCATATTGTAGGGAATATTTTTACAGATAGAAATTGTTATGGCTTCACAGCGATTGTGATGAGGAAAGGCATCACTGGGTAGAGAAGAAGAGGAGCCAAAAACTTCACCCGAACTAGAGGTGCGATAATAGGGATTACTGGTATCCAATGAGGAAGACTGATCGTAACGATGAACCGCCTTTGTGGAGGGGGAATTTAATATTAACAGGACCATAAAATGTAAGAAATATCGGGGTGTGCAAATTATTTTTGTTAAAGGCGACATTTTGGTTTGAATTTTCTGATAAATTTTTAACACTTTTTATTTTAAATTTAATAAATTTTTTTTTTAAATTTTTTGTTTAAAATTTTTTTTCTTTATTTTTGAATTTGATCCACAGGCTTCATTTTTATTGATTTTGCTTTGTGGCTTTCTTTGTGATTTTTGCTTTATTCCTTTTTTTTCTTTTTTGCTTTACACTTGTTTGGTATTTTTTCTTCTTTTGCTTTATATTTTTCCTTTCTTCACTTTATTAACACTTGTTGTTTAACAAAATTTTCTTTTTGTAATTTGTTTGCTTTTGTTAAATTTCTTTATTATTTTTTTTAATTTCTTTTTAATTTTTTCTTTACATTTAATTTAATATTTCTTCACTTAAAAAAAAATGTCGTCGGCCTTTTTCTATATTTCTTTAAGATTTTTTTTTCTTATATTCTTTTCTTTATTTCTTATTTATTTTCTTTTGTTCACTTAATAAAAAGCACCGTAATCCATTAAGAGTGTGATTTCAGACAAAAAAAAAACATCATCTTAAGAACGACCGTAAAACAAATTCGTTTTGTTTTTTCTTTATTTTTGAATTTAAATTCAAATAAAATTCTACCGTTTTACTTTTTAATAACAACCGAACGCATTGAAACCCGCTGACAAACTAAAATCATCATCATTATCATCAGCGTAAGAATAATCAACAACAAAACAAGTTTCAACACTCAACATACTGAATACAAAAACAACAACACCAACAAATACTCAACAAATGAAAAGAAAACACAACAACAGCAAGGCTTGTGGAGGAGAGTGTTTACTAAACACTCACTAAATGGGGAATCGTGCAAAGTTGCTGTTGTTGTTGCTGTTTAAAGTTTGTTTACTAAATTTTCTACAGCTGAATAAAGAGCTAAAGAGTAGTTATCAGCAGCTGAGAGAGATGGAATTGGTGTAATTATGTTAGTTTAATGAATGTTTAATAACCAGTTAACATAGCCATTTAAATGTTAATTACTGCCCTAACAGAGTATTTGTAATGTTAAGTTATTAGTAACATAATTTCAAAATGTTATTGATTAAATAACATGAATTTCTCATGTTATTTATAAATTACACAGGAAATTTATGTTATTTAATAGAATTCGTAAGGAAATGCCTAAAATTACAACGTTAGAGTTCATTTTAGTTCTGTTCTGGTTCTTTTCTAGTTCTGTTCTAGTTCTGTTGTAGTTCTGTTCTAATTCTATTTTAGTTCTGTTCCAGTTCTTTCTAGTTCTGTTCTAGTTCTGTTCTAGTTCTGTTCTAGTTCTGTTCTAGTTCTGTTCTAGTTCTGTTCTAGTTCTGTTCTAGTTCTGTTCTAGTTCTGTTCTAGTTCTGTTCTAGTTCTGTTTCTAGTTCTGTTCTAGTTCTGTTCTAGTTCTGTTCTAGTTCTGTTCTGTTCTATTTCTGTTCTAGTTCTGTTCTAGTTCTGTTCTAGTTCTGTTCTAGTTCTGTTCTAGTTCTATTCTAGTTCTGTTCTAGTTTGTTCTAGTTCTGTTCTAGTTCTAGCTCTGTTCTAGCTCTGCTCTAGATCTAGTTCTAGTCTGTTCTAGTTCTGTTCTAGTTCTGTTCTAGTTCTGTTCTAGTTTGTTCTAGTTTAGTTCTGTGCTAGTTCTGTTCTAGTTCTGTTCTAGTTCTGTTCTAGTTCTGTTCTAGTTCTGTTCTAGTTCTGTTCTAGTTCTGTTCTAGTTCTGTTCTAGTTCTGTTCTAGTTCTGTTCTAGTTCTGTTCTGTTCTAGTTCTGTTCTAGTTCTGTTCTAGTTCTTCTAGTTCTAGTTCTGTTCTAGTTCTGTTCTTTCTAGTTCTGTTCTATGCTGTTCTAGTTCTGTTCTAGTTCTGTTCTAGTTCTGTTCTAGTTCTGTTCTAGTTCTGTTCTAGTTCTGTTCTAGTTCTGTTCTAGTTCTGTTCTAGTTCTGTTCTAGTTCTGTTCTAGTTCTGTTCTAGTTCTGTTCTAGTTCTGTTCTAGTTCTGTTTCTAGTTCTGTTCTAGTTCTGTTCTAGTTCTGTTCTAGTTCTGTTCTAGTCTGTTCTAGTTCTGTTCTAGTTCTGTTCTAGTTCTGTTCTAGTTCTGTTCTAGTTCTGTTCTAGTTCTGTTCTAGTCTGTTCTAGTTCTGTTCTAGTTCTGTTCTAGTTCTGTTCTAGTTCTGTTCTAGTTCTGTTCTAGTTATGTTCTAGTTCTGTTTCTAGTTCTGTTCTAGTTCTGTTCTAGTTCTGTCTAGTTCTGTTCTAGTTCTGTTCTAGTTCTGTTCTAGTTCTGTTCTAGTTCTGTTCTAGTTCTGTTCTAGTTTGTTCTAGTTCTGTTCTAGTTCTGTTCTAGTTCTGTTCTAGTTCTGTTCTAGTTCTAGTTCTGTTCTAGTTCTGTTCTAGTTCTGTTTCTAGTTCTGTTCTAGTTCTGTTCTAGTTCTGTTCTAGTTCTGCTCTAGTTTGCTCTAGTTCTGTTCTAGTTCTGTTCTAGTTCTGTTCTAGTTCTGTTCTAGTTCTGTTCTAGTTCTGTTCTAGTTCTGTTCTAGTTCTGTTCTAGTTCTGTTCTAGTTCTGTTCTAGTTCTGTTCTAGTTCTATTCTAGTCAGTTCTAGTTCTGTTCTAGTTCTGTTCTAGTTCTGTTCTAGTTCTGTTCTAGTTCTGTTCTAGTTCTGTTCTAGTTCTGTTCTAGTTCTGTTCTAGTTCTGTTCTAGTTCTGTTCTAGTTCTGTTCTAGTTCTGTTCTAGTTCTGTTCTAGTTCTGTTCTAGTTCTGTTCTAGTTCTGTTCTAGTTCTGTGCTAGTTCTGTTCTAGTTCTGTTCTCGTTCTGTTCTAGTTCTGCTCTAGTTCTGTTCTAGTTCTGTTCTAGTTCTGTTCTAGTTCTGTTCTAGTTCTGTTCTAGTTCTGTTCTAGTTCTGTTCTAGTTCTGTTCTAGTTCTGTTCTAGTTCTATTCTAGTTCTGTTCTAGTTCTGTTCTAGTTCTGTTCTAGTTCTGTTCTAGTTCTGTTCTAGTTCTGTTCTAGTTCTGTTCTAGTTCTGTTCTAGTTCTGTTCTAGTTCTGTTCTAGTTCTGTTCTAGTTCTGTTCTAGTTCTGTTCTAGTTCTGTTCTAGTTCTGTTCTAGTTCTGTTCTAGTTCTGTTCTAGTTCTGTTCTAGTTCTGTTCTAGTTCTGTTCTAGTTCTGTTCTAGTTCTGTTCTAGTTCTGTTCTAGTTCTGTTCTAGTTCTGTTCTAGTTCTGTTCTAGTTCTGTTCTAGTTCTGTTCTAGTTCTGTTCTAGTTCTGTTCTAGTTCTGTTCTAGTTCTGTTCTAGTTCTGTTCTAGTTCTGTTCTAGTTCTGTTCTAGTTCTGTTCTAGTTCTGTTCTAGATCTGTTCTAGACATTTTTCCCTCAATTCCACTAACGCAGCACAGAAACATGTCAGCACACTGTTAGCTTCGTACAGAGTTAGTAGTATTCTTATTGAGTACTTAACAGTCTATCACACTGTTATAAACATGTACACAAAACAAGTGTATAACATTTAAATTCATTTAAGCCAAAAAAACCTGTTATCACAACATATTCAGCATAGTGATGGAGAGAGAATTACAGAGAGAGAAAAAAACTTGTACATCTTGTTTTGCCGGCTTTTGTTTTGTTTTTCTTTCTTTTTTGTATTTTTTTCATCTGCAAATACAAAAGAAGCAGCAGCTTCTTTTTTATTTATTTTTTTCAATTTCATTGTCGTTACAACAACAACACCAACAAAAGCAGTAAGCAGTAACAACAACATATGTTGGAGTTGTTTAATATTTGTTGTTTGTTTTTTATTTTTCTTATTTACTGTTTTTTGCACACAATGAAGGACGGTAAACAATTGAACATAATGATGAATGGTTTACATCATCATAATGTTTAACTTCATTATAATGTTTATGTTTTCAAAATAATGATGTTGTTAATTTTTGTTGTAGAAAAAAAGGAAACAAACAAATCGTTAAGAATTAGAAATAGAAGAAAAGTAGAAAAAGTAAATAACAACAAATAAATCTAGCCACAACAACAATAGCAAACTTGATTACACACTATTATGTTGGAGTTGGATTCTAGTAGAAACAAAGGCATTTTTTTTTGAAAAGGCTCTATGTTGGTGTATTTTTCTTATTGTTTTTATATAAAACTTCAGCATTTTTTTGCTGCTGAGAGGGGCAATCGCAAGTTAACGAACTTATTTGTTTGGGAAGACAAACAAAAGTTGCTAACTATTCAAAAAGTTAAAGGGAAGAGTATTAAACAATTTTTTTAAAATAAATAAAAAAAATCAATATTGAAAAATCAATTTGAAAAAAAGTTAACAAAAAAATAAATTAGATATATTTTTTTTTAAATTTATGAACTTTTATCATTATTTTTAAAAAATTTTAATAAAAATAAATTTTTATAAATTTAAAAAAACAACTCTAACGAACAATATTTTAGCCAAGGTCAGAGAAGTTAACAGAATGTTAACCAGTAGTTTTAACAGAAAAACACAATGTTACGCTTCTCTTGATACAGAGAAGATTTTTACGATATTTTATAAACATTTAATTTAACAAGAATTTTAAAATGTTATTAACATCACATGATTATTAGCAGCTTTATATAAAGCAGTTTTCAATATCTATAGTCAATATCTATAGTCTATAGCCTAGTCTATGGTCTAGTCTGTAGCCTATTCTTTAGTCTAGTCTATAGCCTAGTTTTTAGTCTAGTCTGGTCTATAGCCTAGTCTATGGTCTAGCCTATAGCCTAGTATATGGTCTAGTTTATAGTATATAATCTAGTTTATAGTCTATTCTAGTCTATAGTCTAATCTATAGTCTAGTCTATAGTCTAGTCTATAGTCTAGTCCTATAGTCTAGTCTATAGTCTAGTCTATAGTCTAGTCTATAGTCTAGTCTATAGTCTAGTCTAGTCTAGTCTATAGTCTAGTCTATAGTCTAGTCTATAGTCTAGTCTATAGTCTAGTCTATAGTCTAGTCTATAGTCTAGTCTATAGTCTAGTCTATAGTCTAGTCTATAGTCTAGTCTATAGTCTAGTCCTACTAGTCTAGTCTATAGTCTAGTCTATAGTCTAGTCTATAGTCCTAGTCTATAGTCTAGTCTATAGTCTAGTCTATAGTGCTAGTCTATAGTGTAGTCTATAGTGTAGTCTATGGTGTAGTCTATGGTGTAGTCTATAGTTAGTCTATGGTCTAGTCTATAGTCTAGTCCTGGTCTGTATAGTCTAGTCTATAGTCTAGTCTATAGTCTAGTCTATAGTCTAGTCTATAGTCTAGTCTATAGTCTAGTCTATAGTCTAGTCTATAGTCTAGTCTATAGTCTAGTCTATAGTCTAGTCTATAGTCTAGTCTATAGTCTAGTCTATAGTCTAGTCTATAGTCTAGTCTATAGTCTAGTCTATAGTCTAGTCTATAGTCTAGTCTATAGTGTAGTCTATAGTCTAGTCTATAGTCCAGTCTATAGTCTAGTCTATAGTCTAGTCTATAGTCTAGTCTATAGTCAAGTCTATAGTCTAGTCTATAGTCTAGTCTATAGTCTTGTCTATAGTCTAGTCTATAGTCTAGTCTATAGTCTAGTCTATAGTCTAGTCTACAGTCTAGTCTATAGTCTAGTCTATAGTCTAGTGTATAGTCTAGTCTATAGTCTAGTCTACAGTCTAGTCTACAGTCTAGTCTACAGTCTAGTCTATAGTCTAGTCTATAGTCTAGTCTATAGTCTAGTGACTAGACTATAGACTAGACTCTAGTCTATAGTCTAGTCTATAGTCTAGTCTATAGTCTAGTCTATAGTCTAGTCTATAGTCTAGTCTATAGTCTAGTCTATAGTCTAGTCTATAGTCTAGTCTATAGTCTAGTCTATAGTCTAGTCTAGTCTATAGTCTAGTCTATAGTCTAGTCTATAGTCTAGTCTATAGTCTAGTCTATAGTCTAGTCTATTAGTCTAGGTCTAGTCTAGTCTATAGTCTAGCCTATAGTCTAGTCTATAGTGTAGTCTATAGTATAGTCTATAGTCTAGTCTATAGTCTTGTCTATAGTCTAGTCCTATAGTCTAGTCTATAGTCTAGTCTATAGTCTAGTCTATAGTGTAGTCTATAGTCTAGTCTATAGTCTAGTCTATAGTCTAGTCTATAGTCTAGTCTATAGTCTAGTCTATAGTCTAGTCTATAGTCTAGTCTATAGTCTAGTCTATAGTCTAGTCTATAGTCTAGTCTATAGTCCTAGTCTATAGTCTAGTCTATAGTCTAGTCTATAGTCTAGTCTATAGTCTAGTCTATAGTCTAGTCTATAGTCTAGTCTATAGTCTAGTCTATAGTCTAGTCTATAGTGTAGTCTATTGTGTAGTCTATAGTGTAGTCTATAGTCTAGTCTATAGTCTAGTCTATAGTCTAGTCTATAGTCTAGTCTATAGTCTAGTCTATAGTCTAGTCTATAGTCTAGTCTATAGTCTAGTCTATAGTCTAGGCTATAGTCTAGGCTATAGTCTAGTCCATAGTCTAGTCTATAGTCTAGTCTATAGTCTAGTCTATAGTCTAGTCTATAGTCTAGTCTATAGTCTAGTCTATAGTCTAGTCTATAGTCTAGTCTATAGTCTTGTCTATAGTCTAGTCTATAGTCTAGTCTATAGTCTTAGTCTATAGTCTAGTCTATAGTCTAGTCTATAGTGTAGTCTATAGTGTAGTCTATGTGTAGTCTATGGTGTAGTCTATGGTGTAGTCTATAGTCTAGTCTATAGTCTAGTCTATAGTCTAGTCTATAGTCTGTCTATAGTCTAGTCTATAGTCTAGTCTATAGTCTTGTCTATAGTCTAGTCTCTAGTATAGTCTATAGTCTAGTCTATAGTCTAGTCTATAGTCTAGTCTATAGTCTAGTCTATTCTATAGTCTTAGTCTATAGTCTAGTCTATAGTCTAGTCTATAGTCTAGTCTATAGTCTAGTCTATAGTCTAGTCTATAGTCTAGTTATAGTCTAGTCTATAGTCCAGTCTATAGTCTAGTTCTATAGTCTAGTCTATAGTCTAGTCTATAGTTTTGTCTATAGTCTAGTCTATAGTCTAGTCTATAGTTTTGTCTATAGTCTAGTCTATAGTCTAGTCTATAGTCTAGTCTATAGTCTAGTCTATAGTCTAGTCTATAGTCTAGTCTATAGTCTAGTCTATAGTCTAGTCTATAGTCTAGTCTATAGTCTAGTCTATAGTCTAGTCTATATTCTAGTCATAGTCAAGTCTATAGTCTAGTCTATAGTCTAGTCCATAGTCTAGTCCATAGTCTAGTCTATAGTCTAGTCTATAGTCTAGTCTAGTCTAGTCTATAGTCTAGTCTATAGTCTAGTCTATAGTCTAGTCTATAGTCTAGTCCATAGTCTAGTCTAGTAGTCTAGTCTATAGTCTAGTCTATAGTCTAGTCTATAGTCTAGTCTATAGTCTAATCTATAGTCTAGTCTAGTCTAGTCTAGTCTAGTCTAGTCTATAGTCTAGTCTATAGTCTAGTCTATAGTCTAGTCTATAGTCTAGTCTATAGTCTAGTCTATAGTCTAGTCTATAGTCTAGTCTATAGTCTAGTCTATAGTCTAGTCTATAGTCTAGTCTATAGTCTAGTCTAGTCTAGTCTATAGTCTAGTCTATAGTTTTAGACTATAGTTTAGACCATGTTTTGCAACATGTCCTTTTTAAGTTTTCATGTTTTATTCCTTTATTAGATTTTCCAGCTTTATTCGCTTATTTCCTTATGTTTAAAATTTCTCCTTAGAGTCCCATTAATTGATATTTATTTTCAACGATACGTTTTGTATGTAAATATTTTATTTTTGGAAAATCTACTCAAACCTTTCCATGGAAACAGCCACTAAACATTTTTTGAAGTATGAGTTTCCCTTCAACTGTTAAACCTTTTTTTTTGGTTAAGGCGCTAAAGCTAAATTATTCTGCTGCATTAATTTCGTATTTATATTCATGGATATTTCATTCAAATACTCGAATCGACACACAAACAGCAATAAACATTAGCAGTCATTAGGAGCCTACTAGCAATACACACTTCCTTTAAACACTACTTCCTTTTCCTTTATTTTTGTTTTATGTGGTGGAATGAAAAGGGGGCCTAGAGAGGTGGCTATAGGTTTATTTAGGTTGTTTATTTTTGTATTCATGTTGAAAATTTTTGGCTGTTTTTACCCTGATTTCAATTCACAGACAACTTTAGTCGTAGTCATTTTCAAACACGTCCTCATCATCATCCTTAACACAATCGCATGTCTTTAAATGGCGTAACTTTGTTAATACAATATGAGCTTAAAAGCTTAAAGGGGAATGGCGGAATGTAGAGATGGCTGGTTGGTGTTCAGGAGTCTGTTTGGGTTTCTCTGTGTGCGTGTTTTTGCTTGTGTATTCATCTGTAATCGGGCGTTAATTACTAAACATTATCGCCAGGATATGCCAAAAGGATATGTCAATGATTGTTTAGTTATGTGTAGCATAATAACACAACAACAACAACATCCGTTACATTTAAATATTTAATTTTATAATTAAACGTTTCTTCTTTTTTCTACAAAATGAGTTAATGTTTTAAACAAATAATAGGTCATGTCAAAAGGAGCTTAAGGATTAAGAAAAAGTCGAAAAGACCTTTAAAAATTTTTTTTAATTTTTAAACACTTTTTAAAACTTTTAATGAAAAGAAAATTAATTAAAATTTAACAAACTTCATCATGCTACAAATAGATATTAGAGTTAAACTAATCAATTATTAGACTTCTATACAACTCCGATTATCGTTTAGATTAGACCACAGACTAATCCAGTAGACACTATAGCCTAGACTACTGATTAGACTATAGATTAGACTATATACTAGACTAAAGACTAAACTATAGACTGGACTATAGAATAGACTATAGACTGGACTATATATTAGACTATAGACTGGACTATAGACTAGACTATAGACTAGACTATAGACTAGACTATAGACTAGACTATAGACTAGACTATAGACTAGACTATAGACTAGACTATAGACTAGACTATAGACTAGACTATAGACTAGACTATAGACTAGACTATAGACTAGACTATAGACTAGACTATAGACTAGACTATAGACTAGACTATAGACTAGACTATAAGCTAGACTGTGGACCAGATTACGCTATAGACTGGACTATAGTATGATTAATGTAAATTTAATCCCTCAAGACATAATGTTACAAAACATCACACAAAGCTCCATATTTCCATAAATAATACAGCCTTTTGCTACTAATTGTAGGTATTTGTAAGTTACACAAAACCAATAAAAAATTCTCTTTACAAAAATGCTATGATTTACTAAAGCCATAACTCTTTTAGAACCCAAACTACAATTTTTGACATAAAGTGTCATTGCAATTGATTCATATTGATTTATTCTACAAACACAAAACACTTAAAATATGAATATTCTAGATTCTTTTAAATGTCGAAAAAAAGAGATATACAATTTATGGTCAGATTTTACTCATACATAGAATATTTTAGCAACACAAAAATATGCAATAAAATATTTCTTTTTTTTTTTCTATCTCTATAAATCATGCTAATGAAAAGTTCTTTATAGTTTTTAAGTTTTAAATCCATTTATTTATTTCTATTACTAGTTATTATAACTATAGACAATTTCATATATGTATGTACCTGTATTAAGAGGTAGCAGAGTTTATACTAGCATTTGTGCGTGTGTAGAGCTTCTCTAATACTATAATTTATGACAATTTTTAAAGACTTAAAAAACATTAAAAAGCTTAAAAAAGTTTTAGAGCTAAATTGAGAAGAGGAAAAGGAAAAAAAGGCTAAAGCAAAGTGACTAAATAAAAGTGCCTACAAAAATATAAGTTAATATGTAACTGACTATAAAGTAATACACTTAAAGAAATGATTAAAGGATAAATGTTTTAGTCCAGATTAGACTATAGTTCAGACTAAAGACTAGAATATAGAACAGACTATAGACAAGATTATAGTTTTGAATAGTCCAGACAATAAAGTAGATTATAGAGTAGACAATAGTCCAGACTGCAGAGTGAACTATAGTCCAGACTATGGAGCAAACAATAGTGCAGACTATATAGCAGACTATAGTCCAGATTTTAGACTAGACTACAGTTCAGACTATAGACTATACTATAGTTCATACTATATACTCAAGACTACAGACTATACAATAGTGCAGAATATAGACTACTCTATAGTCCAGACAATATAGTAGACTATAATACAGACTATTGACTAGACAATAGTCCAGATTATTGACTAAACTATAATATAGTTTATGGTCTGTATTATAGTCCAGACCATAGACCAGTCAATAGTCCAGATTATAGACTAGTCAATAATCAACTCTATAATCTAGATTATAGTATACTCTATAGTCCGGACATTAGTTTACTCTGTAGACTATAGTCTACAATATAGTCTACTCTATAGTCGGGACTATAGTTTAGTCTATAGTCTGGACTATAGTTTAGTCTATAGTCTGGACTATAGTTTAGTCTATAGTCTGGACTATAGTTTAGTCTATAGTCTGGACTATAGTTTAGTCTATAGTCTGGACTATAGTTTAGTCTATAGTCTGAACTATAGTTTAGTCTATAGTCTGGACTATAGTTCAGTCTATAGTCTGGACTATAGTTTAGTCTATAGTCTGGACAATAGTTTAGTCTATAGTCTGGACTATAGTTTAGTCTATAGTCTGGACTATTGTCTACTCTATAGTCTGGACTATAGTCTACTTTATAGTCTAGACTATAGTCTACTTTATAATCTGGACTATAGTCTACTTTATAGTCTGGACTATAGTTACTTTATAGTCTGGACTATAGTCTACTTTATAGTCTGGACTATAGTCTACTTTATAATTTGGATATAGTCCACTCCATAGTCTGGACTATAGTCTACTCTATAGTCTAGACTATAGTTTACTCTACATTCTGCTCTATAGTCTGGATTATTATCTACTCTATAGTCTGGACTATAGTTTACTCTACAGTCTGGACTATTGTCTACTCTATAGTCTGGACTATTGTCTACTCGATAGTCTGGACTATAGGTTACTCTATAGTCTGGACTATAGTTTACTCTATAGTCAGGACTATAGGTTACTCTATAATCTGGACTATAGTTTACTCTATAGTCTGGACTATAGTTTACTCTATAGTCTGTACTATAGGCTTCTCTATAGACTGGACTATAGTCTACTCTATAGTCTGGACTATAGTCTACTCTATAGTCTGGACTGTTGTCTATAGTCTGGACTATAGTGTACTCATTAGTCCTGATTATAGTTCACTCTATAGTCAGGACTGTAGTTTACTTTATAGTCGGGACTATTGTCTACTTTATAGTCTGTACTATTGTCTACTCTACAGTCTGGATTATAGTCTGTAGAGTGATGTGTAATGTATAGTCTGAGTCTATGGTCTGGACTATACACTAGAATATTGACCACATTTTCTAAGTGTATTTCTTCTAAGGTAGAGCGTTTTGTTACCTGAAATAAAAGCTAATTCTGATTTATAACCTTTATTAATAGAGAAAAAAAAAAGAAACTCTAGCTTTTTCCTACATTAAACCCACTACAACTAGTAGTCTTTCCTGACTGAAAGCAATTCAAAATCAAAAAAATTCACATGAAAATTCTATTTTAACATCAATACAATTTGTAGGAATTTATATCTATTTTCTTATTTATTACTCTCAACGCAATAAAAACAACAACAACAAAAAGTAAAATTTACTTACATACTGAGACATTACAACAAACATATTCATTATTACAAGGATCTTAAGGAGGAATGAAGAAAAAAAAGGTTAAATTTAATCAATTTTTGTTGGATGTGTGTATATGTGTGTGTTTTGTGCCATGACGTGCTTGTGTTGTTTAAAAAGTACGTTGTATAGTTTTTTTGCGTTATTTTTTTGGCGATATTCCCTAGAGTCTTATAAACAGCCAATTTGCACGTATTTTTTATTATTGAGCTGCTTAATTTTCAAAAATGTTACGCAGATAAAAGAAAGGAAATAATATAATTTATGTTTATTTTGGTGTAAAGAAATTTGTTCAAGTTTAATTTTAAGGCCTGAGAAAAAGGGGAAAGTTATAAAAAGTTTTTTTTTTTGGTGAAAAAAAGTTTTCGAATAAATTAGAATTTTAATATTTTTCAATAGAAATAATAATGAAAAAGAAATTTTGCTTATTTAGTGCTTTTTGTTATTTTGTAATAAATAAAGTTAAATTACACTGTAAATTGTGTAAAATTACACAAATTTTTAAAGGCTCATAGAGACTAAACGAAAAGCTGTAGAGAGCTAAAATTAGGATCCAATATATACTAAGCAATATCCAATATATACCTAGCATTAAGAATATAAAAAATGATTAAAAATCTTTAACCTTGACAAAGTTTTGCTTAAAACTGTAATATCATCTCTAAAATTAGTTAAAAAACTGTGTAAAATTACTTACATTTTTAAATGCTCGTAGAAACCAAACGGTACGGCGTAGAAAGCTGAAATTAAGAGAAAATATAAATTAAGTATTAAGTATGATTAACAGAAAATTTTATTCAAATATCTTTAATTTTAAAAAAGTTCTCTATAAAAATGTAACATAACCTCTAAAGAAATAAAATTTATGAATTTTCAATCTTTTTTTAAAATTTCTTAATCAAGCAAAATGTATTCATTTCACTCTCTCTCTAGCCATATCCTTGAGCCCAATTGGCAGTTGTTGTATTAAAATGTAAATGAAATTATTTAAAACCTTTTTTAGGTTCAAAGTTACAAAAAAAGAGTAAATTGTTAATTTAAACATTCATGTTTATATGTAATTTTCATAAAATTTTAACAAATGAATGATAAACATGGCAAAATTAACACACAAATAAAGTCCTTTTGGTATCCAGGCAAATGGTCAAAACATGTTCTACAAAAAAAAACAACATTTTCATTAGCTTATACACAACAAAAAAAAAGGTCAACATTTTACCAGGAATTATAATAAACTTGTATAAACCTTTTTTTAAAGCAACAGCAAGGCCAACAAACTCTTTACCAAAAAAATGGCCTTAAAGCAGAAAATAATCAATATTCATAATTTTCAAAGGACTAAATATTATGTTCACAGTTATCACTACATTCCCTTACACCAACATTTTCCAATACATACCCCCCAAAAAAACATCCTTTTACTTTTACTGGAAACACGAGTGTAAAGTTATTTTTATAATATTTTTTTTTTTTTTTTTTTGCTTTTTTTTGCTTTTTTTAGCCTTCTAGTAATAATAACAGGAAATGAATACAACCAAAAACCACCTCACCATAAAATCATATAAAAAAAGCTTAACATTTATATTTGTTACAACACCATCACCACCACTAATACACAACTTCATGTGCTGCTGTTAAAAATGACTTTAATCTAAAGCTCACAAAGGGAAATCTTTAATAAAGGGGATTTCGAAATATACTTAAATGTATTTATAACAAATGTAACGCATACTCCTCCACGCACACAAACACATACATACATATAAGCAAACATATATCGTCAGCATTATGACAAAATAAGTTAAAGGGAGCAATGGTAAGAACGACTAGAAGTCATCTTACTGAATACATACAATCTACTATATACTATACTATAGAGACCTATAGACTAGAATAAAAACTAGACTATAGACTAGACTATAGACTAGACTATAGTCCAGACTATCGACTAGACAATAGTCCAGACTATCGACTAGACTATAGTCCAGACTATAGAGAAGACTGTAGTCCAGACTATAGACTACAGTCCAGACTATAGACTAGACCAAAGTCCAGACTATAGACTAGACTATAGTCGAGACTAGACTATACTATAGTCCAGACTATAGGACTAGACCATAATCCAGACTAGACTATAGTCCAGACTAGACTATAGTCCAGACTATAGACTAGACTATAGTCCAGACTATAGACTAGACTATAGTCCAGACTATAGACTAGACTATAGTCCAGACTAGACTATAGTCCAGACTAGACTATAGTCCAGACTATAGACTAGACTATAGTCCAGACTATAGACTAGACTATAGTCCAGACTATAGACTAGACTATAGTCCAGACTATAGACTAGACTATAGTCCAGACTATAGACTAGACTATAGTCCAGACTATAGACTAGACTATAGTCCAGACTATAGACTAGACTATAGTCCAGACTATAGACTAGACTATAGTCCAGACTATAGACTAGACTATAGTCCAGACTATAGACTAGACTATAGTCCAGACTATAGACTAGACTATAGTCCAGACTATAGACTAGACTATAGTCCAGACTATAGACTAGACTATAGTCCAGACTATAGACTAGACTATAGTCCAGACCAGACTATAGACTAGACTATAGTCCAGACTATAGACTAGACTATAGTCCAGACTATAGACTAGACTATAGTCCAGACTATAGACTAGACTACAGTCCAGACTATAGACTAGACTATAGTCCAGACTATGGACTAGACTATAGTCCAGGCTATAGACTAAACTATAGTCCAGACTATAGACTAGACTATAGTCCAGACTATAGACTAGACTATAGTCCAGACTATAGACTAGACTATAGTCCAGACTATAGACTAGACTATAGTCCAGACTATAGACTACACTATAGTACAGACTATAGACTAGACTATAGTCCAGACTATAGACTAGACTATAGTCCAGACTATAGACTAGACTATAGTCCAGACTATAGACTAGACTATAGTCCAGACTATAGACTAGACTATAGTCCAGACTATAGACTAGACTATAGTCCAGACTATAGACTAGACTATAGTCCAGACTATAGACTAGACTATAGTCCAGACTATAGACTAGACTATAGTCCAGACTATAGACTAGACTATAGTCCAGACTATAGACTAGACTATAGTCCAGACTATAGACTAGACTATAGTCCAG
The DNA here is from genome assembly GCF_015586225.1 of Lucilia sericata. Taxonomy (NCBI): domain Eukaryota; kingdom Metazoa; phylum Arthropoda; class Insecta; order Diptera; family Calliphoridae; genus Lucilia; species Lucilia sericata. The sequence goes on along the minus strand of NW_023996318.1, from coordinate 1,886 downwards.
ACTATAGACTAGACTATAGTCCAGACTATAGACTAGACTATGTCCAGACTATAGACTAGACTATAGTGCAGACTATAGACTAGACTATAGTCCATACTATAGACTAGACTATAGTCCAGACTATAGACTAGACTATAGTCCAGACTATAGACTAGACTATAGTCCAGACTATAGACTAGACTATAGTCCAGACTATAGACTAGACTATAGTCCAGACTATAGACTAGACGATAGTCCAGACTATAGACTAGACGATAGTCCAGACTATAGACTAGACGATAGTCCAGACTATAGACTAGACGATAGTCCAGACTATAGTTCAGACTATAGACTAGACTAGACTATAGTCCAGACTATAGACTAGACTATAGTCCAGACTATAGACTAGACTATAGTCCAGACTATAGACTAGACTATAGTCCAGACTATAGACTAGACTATAGTCCAGACTATAGACTAGACTATAGTCCAGACTATAGACTAGACTATAGTCCAGACTATAGACTAGACTATAGTCCAGACTATGACTAGACTATAGTCCAGATATAGACTAGTACTATAGTCCAGACTATAGACTAGACTATAGTCCAGAATATCGACTAGGACTATTAGTCCAGACTATAGACTAGACTATAGTCCAGAACTATAGACTAGACTATAGTCCAGACTATAGACTAGGACTAAGTCCAGACTATAGACTAGACTATAGTTCAGACTATAGACTAGACTATAGTTCAGACTATAGACATCGACTATAGATAGACTATCTAGGTCCAGACTATAGATTAGACTATAGTCCAGACTATAGATTAGACTATAGTCCAGACTATATATTAGACTATAGTCCAGACTATCTATTAGACTATAGTCCAGATTATAGACTATACTATAGTCCAGACTAGACTATGGTCTAGTGTATATATAAGATTTACAGTCAAGCCTTAGACTCAGATTATAGCCAAATGTAATAACGCGTAGCTCATCAGCTGAAAACCAATTCATGAATAAGGTGTATAATTTATTAAGAATCTGTACATCTAACATTGTGGTATGGTTCTCCCTAAAGAAAAGTAGGGGGGGTGGTGAACAGCTATAGATTGCTAGACTTATTTTTGTAATATTTTTTCTATTTTTTATTATAATTTTTGTTTGTTGTAGAGGAAAAAAAACATTACCAACCCTTGTATTCCATATTGTTGCTTAAAATATACTTTACTCGGGAATAAAAATCTTTAATATTAATACCCAAGAGAAGCACCCTTGATACATATATGAAAGAAATTCGTTTGTTGTTTTGTTTGTTAGCAGGAATAAGGAAAAGGAAGGAGGTTTTTAAAACCTGCGTGTGTGTGTGGTAAGATTGGTGAGGATTTTCATAGCTTTGCACGTTTCCCTTATGATTTTTATGTAGATGGAAACAAAAAAAAAACTTTGTTAACTTTTTGTGACTTTTTTTTGGGAGCCTTGTTTAAGGAAGAGAGAGAGAGAGAGGGGGATTTGAAAAATAAAATTTAACACATGAAAAGTTTTGTAACGTATGGTCATATATGAGTATGTTTTGTCCAACAACTTAACTTCCGTTTAAGGCAAAATATTTGTTAAAAAAATAGTAAAGTGTTAGTTTATAATTTAGTTAGAGTTAGTAGTTGCCAGGAGAATTTAATATTTTCTCTAGAATTCAAGAACTTGTTTTGTTTTTAAATTAATTTTTTTTTTGTTTTTTACAAAAAGTTTTATAAATAATGAAAGGGAATCAGTCATGTATAAAATTAGAAAATTATGTTGTCACTTTAAGACATCTTAATATTAAAAAAGGGAATAATAAGTTTTCCCTTTTTTGGGGGGAGAAATCGTATAAAAAAGGTTAATGCCATAAAAATTTATTG
>NW_023996317.1:0-48656 GCF_015586225.1 Lucilia sericata | reverse complement strand
CAGCAATTATAAAAATCAGTTCAAGTTAGTTTGATGTTACTAGAAAAATATTTTAATGTAATGCGGACATCGGAACATAATTGACCCTATTCCCCAAATAAGGTTACTATCAGAAAAGTATATCAACACTCACAACTGGCTCATAATACTAGCATAGCGATGTAATTTGCCATAAAAAGTTGTTTTGGAACAAAAATATAGGGATGAAATTCGACAAGAAACTAGTACTAACTAGTTGTTAGTAAAAACAAAAACCTTATATAGTATTCACTAAATGTATTATCGTCCGATGTTCCTGGACGTAATTCCTAAGAATTTTCCAATCAGTGTTCGTGAGGGATATTATATCCAGAATAATATTACTCCCAAGATATTTGGATCTAATTTCGGCGAGAGCCTGACAATGACAGAGAAATTGCTCCAGAGTTTCACTGTCCTCTCTACATGCTCTACATTCGTCTGAATCCGCAAGTCCAATTTTGTGCCCGTAATCCTGTGTGTCCACTCAGAATACGTACCATCATACTAACCTCAGACTTGTTTATTTTGAGGACGCTTATCGTCCTGCTCTTGTTATAGTCATCCTATAGGATCTTTGTGGTTCTACCCCACAGTTTCATTATTCCAAGAGGCCTTATGGGTTTCTCTCACCCATAATTTTAATTCTGTCCTTGTTGCGTCAAATGTTTTTGCGTTCGTCAGGTTAACTACCTCGAACTCCCTCCCCTTTAAAGCTATTACATTCACTCTTTCATTGCCGACTACTGCCGAGTGGCCTGGTACCCATATGATGTGAACCTTACCTCTGGGAGAGTATTCGGTTAGAGCTGTTTTACAATCCAATACGGTTTTAGATTATGGCCTTAATTGCCTTCTGGCTGTCGGTAAATATGTTAAGCCCTGTGGGCGCCATATTTATTCCGTTATTGCTCGGGCTTCTGCCTGGAAGCTAGTGTTGTGATAAGGTAAACGGTGGTATATTTCTGTTTCTGGGTCTTCAAATTAAAAGTACAAATATAGCGATGAAAGTCGGCTAATAAATCTTCACCTGAATCTAAAATTCAGACCATAATTGAACTTATCCCTTATACAAGATACTTAGCCCCCTATTACAGGATATAAGTTTATTGTTAGAAATGTTGAAATTAAAAAAAACTTGACAAAAACTACTTTCTGGAAAATATTTTTGACTACATACTTCTAATTCTGTAGAGCCTGGTCCGTAATCGATTCAAATCCTCTGATCAAAGCCCATATATTGGACCATCTTTCAAAACTAATGTTAGATTCTAAGGCTATTTAGCCATGTACGGTTATTTGTCTGTTAGACATAAACAAATTTCATAAGAACGGAAATCTCTCAGCCAAGTTTCTTCATGACTATACTTCCCGTTTAACGTTCAAAAATTATGTTTTAAAAATATAAAATTTGAGAACAATGATTTGTTTTAAGGTTTTCTTTTGAAATAATATTTTGCGAAATCAATGATACTACCAAACTCGGCGAATTTCAGAATTGATGCTATACCGAAAATCGTTTAGATGTTCAGACTTCGATTCATGATTGATTCAAGGTCCCTTTGGAAAATCACTCTCATTACTCCCATTATGATTAAATCCGTATTATTTACTCTGCCAAATTGTATGAGGATCCATTGTAAGACTTCCAGGTCCCATATTAGGCCAACAAATTTATAAAGAAGTAAATTTCTAGATAATGGATATAGTATTATCCCTAGTCCACATATCGTAAATTTTTTTCGAAAAATTATCTAATAAGCAAATCCACAAATTAACTGCCTTCACTCCACTGTACATTCATTGAATTATTCGAAATTTACCCATCTACACAGAAATCCAGTTCAGTTTTTATAATATTTTTTCAATCTTTTAGTTCTCTTTCTTTTTTGTATTTTTTCGTTCTCTTCATTTTGTATCTTTTATATAAGTGTGTAAAAGATTGTGTGTATTTTTTTACATAAATATAATTGTTTAGTATTAGTCATTGTTGAATGTTGTCGTTGTAGTTGTTGTGTATCTCATGAGTACAAAACGACTGAATGAATGAGTATCTGACAAACCCCGTACTGTAAGTACTATGAATTATAAAGGCGTAGTTAGTAAGCGAAGTGATGTCAATTGTTAGGAATGTTGAACATAAAGGAATTGAAAATAAAAACGTTAAAATGAAAATGTATACAATTTGGGGTGTTTTGCTGTACTATTGGATATACAGGTATTCAAAATGCACAAAAATTTTAGTTTGATCATGACCTCAGGTAAGGCGTACCTGTTAATCCAAACTATTGTCTTGTTAATTTTTAACAAATTTATTTTTCAGTTTAAAATTTGTGTGTTTAAAAAAACCGCCTAATTAGCATTACACTTAGTGAGCATTTTTGTTTCTTTCACTTTTGTTGTATTTGTGAGATACACACACAACTTTTTTTCTTTGTTTAATACTTTTTTCTGTTTAATTTTCAGCCACTATTTCTTTTTGTTGTTTCTTCATTCACATTGCATATTATAAAAAGTTATTTTTGGTTTTAGAAAAATGTTTTCACATTATCGCTACTTTATAATTCCCATAATCTTTTTTCACAAATTGTTTGCTTAAATACAACATTTAATGTATTGACTAGCACATAGTGTTGGGCGGTTCGGCTACTCTCAGTTGAAATGGTTGGCCACATTCCATTAATTGCGGCAAAATATACTTTGATATAAATATCATCATATATATCCTAAGAATATTTTCTTCCACAAAAAACAAAAATCAAACAAAAAAAACAAACAAAACAATTTCAAAAAACAAACAAAAACTTTCAAGATCACTTTCTATCCCTTAGATTGCGATTAAGAATTAACAATGTACGTTAATGAACATTTTCAAACTGTAGGAGTAGCGTTGTAATCGTCCTTTTTGCAAAAAAAAAAAAAAAAAAAAAAAAAAAAAAATGTTTTCTCCAGAAATTTTTCCTCTAGAAGGACACATTTTCTATAGAAAATTGTCTTCTACAAAAGACACATTTTCTACAGAAAATTGTCTGCTACAAAAGACACATTTTCTATAGAAATTGTCTGCTACAAAAGACACATTTCTATAGAAAATTGTCTGCTACAAAAGACACATTTTCTATAGAAAATTGTCTGCTACAAAGACACATTTTCTATAGAAAATGTCTTCTACAAAAGACACATTTTCTATAGAAAATTGTCTTCTACAAAAGACATATTTTCTATAGAAATTGTCTGCTACAAAAGACACATTTTCTATAGAAAATTGTCTGCTACAAAAGACACATTTTCTATAGAAAATTGTCTTCTAAAAAACACACATTTTCTATAGAAAATTGTCTTCTACAAAAGACACATTTTCTATAGAAAATTGTCTTCTACAAAAGACTACATTTTCTATAGAAAATTGTCTTATAAAAAACACACATTTTCTATAGAAAATTGTCTTCTACAAAAGACACATTTTCTATAGACAATTGTCTTCTACAAAAGACACATTTTCTATAGACAATGTCTTCTAGAAAATACACATTTTCTATAGACAATTGTCTTCTACAAAAGACACATTTTCTATAGAAAATTGTCTTCTACAAAAAGACACATTTTCTATAGAAAATTGTCTTCTACAAAAGACACATTTTCTATAGAAAATTGTCTTCTACAAAAGACACATTTTCTATAGAAAATTGTCTTCTACAAAAAGACACATTTTCTATAGAAAATTGTCTTCTACAAAAGACACATTTTCTATAGAAAATTGTCTTCTACAAAAGACACATTTTCTATAGAAAATTGTCTTCTACAAAGACACATTTCTATAGAAAATTGTCTTCTAGAAAAGACACATTTTCTATAGAAAATTGTCTTCTAGAAAAGACACATTTTCTATAGAAAATTGTCTTCTAGAAAAGACACATTTTCTATAGAAAATTGTCTTCTAGAAAAGACACATTTTCTATAGAAAATTGTCTTCTAGAAAAGACACATTTTCTATAGAAAATTGTCTTCTAGAAAAGACAACATTTTCTATAGAAATTGTCTTCTAGAAAAGACACATTTTCTACAGAAAATTGTCTTCTTAGAAAAGACACATTTTCTATAGAAAATTGTCTTCTTAGAAAAGACACATTTTCTACAGAAAATTGTCTTCTTAGAAAGACACATTTTCTACAGAAAATTGTCTTCTTAGAAAAGACACATTTTCTACAGAAAAATTGTCTTCTTAGAAAAGACACATTTTCTACAGAAATTGTCTTCTTAGAAAAGACACATTTTCTATAGAAAATTGTCTTCTTAGAAAGACACATTTTCTATAGAAAATTGTCTTCTTAGAAAAGACACATTTTCTATAGAAAATTGTCTTCTTAGAAAAGACACATTTCTATAGAATTGTCTTCTTAGAAAAGACACATTTCTAGAATGTCTTCTTAGAAAAGACACATTTTCTATAGAAAATTGTCTTCTTAGAAAAGACACATTTTCTATAGAAAATTGTCTTCTTAGAAAAGACACATTTTCTATAGAAAATTGTCTCTTAGAAAAGACACATTTTCTATAGAAAAATTGTCTTCTTAGAAAAGACACATTTCTATAGAAAATTGTCTTCTTAGAAAAGACACATTTTCTATAGAAAATTGTCTTCTTAGAAAAAGACACATTTTCTATAGAAAATTGTCTTCTTAGAAAAGACACATTTTCTATAGAAAATTGTCTTCTTAGAAAAGACACATTTTCTATAGAAAATTGTCTTCTTAGAAAAGACACATTTTCTATAGAAAATTGTCTTCTTAGAAAAGACACATTTTCTATAGAAAATTGTCTTCTACAAAAGACACATTTTCTATGGAAAATTGTCTTCTACAAAAGGACACATTTTCTATAGAAAATTGTCTTCTACAAAAGACACATTTTCTATAGAAAATTGTCTTCTAGAAAAGACACATTTTCTATAGAAAATTGTCTTCTTAGAAAAGACACATTTTCTATAGAAAATTGTCTTCTTAGAAAAGACACAGTTTCTACAGAAAATTGTCTTCTTAGTCTAGAAAAGACACATTTTCTATAGAGAATTGTCTTCTAGAAAAGACATATTTTCTATAGAGAATTGTCTTCTAGAAAAGACACATTTCTATAGAAAATTGTCTTCTAGAAAAGACATATTTTCTATAGAGAATTGTCTTCTAGAAAAGACACATTTTCTATAGAAAATTGTCTTCTAGAAAAGACACATTTTCTATAGAGAATTGTCTTCTAGAAAAGACACATTTTCTATAGAGAATTGTCTTCTAGAAAAGACACATTTTCTACAGAGAATTGTCTTCTAGAAAAGACACATTTTCTATAGAGAATTGTCGTCTAGAAAAGACACATTTTCTATAGAAAATTGTCGTCTAGAAAGGACACATTTTCTATAGAAAATTGTCGTCTAGAAAAGACACATTTTCTATAGAAAATTGTCTGCAAAAGACACATTTTCTATAGAAAATTGTCTGCAAAAGACACATTTTCTATAGAAAATTGTCTGTTACAAAAGACACATTTCTATAGAAAATTGTCTGTTACAAAAGACCATTTCTATAGAAAATTGTCTGTTACAAAGACATTTTCTATAGAAAATTGTCTGTTACAAAAGACACATTTTCTATAGAAAATTGTCTGTTACAAAAGACACATTTTCTATAGAAAATTGTCTGTTACAAAAGACACATTTTCTATAGAAAATTGTCTGTTACAAAAGACACATTTTCTATAGAAAATTGTCTGTTACAAAGACACATTTTCTATAGAAAATTGTCTGTTACAAAAGACACATTTTCTATAGAAAATTGTCTGTTACAAAAGACACACATGTGTCTTTCTTCTAGAAAAGACAAATTTTCTATAGAAAATGTGTCTTCTTCTAGAAGAGACACATTTTTTATAGAAAATTGTCTCACAATTTCATATATTCCTTCACAATTTAAATCCATTTCACATTTGAATCAATTGGAAATTTACTGTTTAATCCTCAAACATATTCCAAATAAGTGGGAACAAAAAAGAATTAGTATGGAAGATTTTCTTCCAAGTAACTGATAATTTGTGGTCTTCAAAAACAAAGCCAATATAATTGAAAGGCTTACGATTAAGTAGCCTCTACTTTCAATGTCTCACCATTAGGAGCAACACCAGCTACACAACGAACATCAAATCATTTGGAGCTAAGTGGTCTGCTTGTACGTGGAGTATTAGGACAAGTATTGTGTCTCTATTCATACTCAATCGTATCTAATAACAAACACCACACAAGTTGTTAGAAAATCTAACAAATCGTAGCATTGATAAGTATTGGGGACGAGCTGAAAGAAGTACGTATGTATTCTAGTCTATACTTCAAACAACATGCAGAAGTCTAATAATCATTGGGTAAGGCTTCTCTTTTTTAGTCCTTTAGGTTTTCCTTAAAATTTCGTTGCTTTTATTATTTGAGGGTATACTAAATTGCAAAACAATAGTGTAAGGTTTGGTAGGAGACAGTGGGCCAAGGTTGCCTCAAAAATAATTAGGAAACCTTCAAAAAACAAAAGGGATTATTTATTTTGTTATTTCTGTTGAAGCTTATTATTTATTTTATTTCCTAAACCAATTAAATAATTATTAAAAGAAGCGTGTTCTAATAATAGTAATTTTTTAAACTTCACCTACTGTGCAACAGCTGCTTAACACAATTCAAATATACCGTACCAAGAAGATGAAGATGAGGCAAATTAAACCCTTAAAAACGTGTTTGTATTTACACATACCCGTACAAATAGCACAACGTACCCAGCAGTCTTTAAAACGTCTTAGTCAGTCTCATATTCTAAGGACTAGATCTATCTAGTCCTAGTCATATAGTCTAGTCTATAGTCTAGTCTATAGTCCTAGTCTCTAGTCTAGTCTATCGTCTAGTCTAGTCTATAGTCTAGTCATAGTCTAGTCCTAGTCTAGTCTATAGTCTAGTCTATAGTCCTAGTCCTATAGTCTAGTCCTATAGTCTAGTCTTAGGTAGTCTAGTCGATAGTCTAGTCTATAGTCTAGTCTATAGTCTAGTCTATAGTCTAGTCTATAGTCTAGTCTATAGTCTAGTCTATAGTCTAGTCTATAGTCTAGTCTATAGTCTAGTCTATAGTCTAGTCTATAGTCTAGTCTATAGTCTAGTCTATAGTCTAGTCATAGTCTAGTCTATAGTCTAGTCTATAGTCTAGTCTATAGTCTAGTCTATAGTCTAGTCTATAGTCTAGTCTATAGTCTAGTCTATAGTCTAGTCTATAGTCTAGTCTATAGTCTAGTCTATAGTCTAGTCTATAGTCTAGTCTATAGTCTAGTCTATAGTCTAGTCTATAGTCTAGTCTATAGTCTAGTCTATAGTCTAGTCTATAGTCTAGTCTATAGTCTAGTCTATAGTCTAGTCTATAGTCTAGTCTATAGTCTAGTCTATAGTCTAGTCTATAGTCTAGTCTATAGTCTAGTCTATAGTCTAGTCTATAGTCTAGTCTATAGTCTAGTCTATAGTCTAGTCTATAGTCTAGTCTATAGTCTAGTCTATAGTCTAGTCTATAGTCTAGTCTATAGTCTAGTCTATAGTCTAGTCTATAGTCTAGTCTATAGTCTAGTCTATAGTCTAGTCTATAGTCTAGTCTATAGTCTAGTCTATAGTCTAGTCTATAGTCTAGTCTATAGTCTAGTCTATAGTCTAGTCTATAGTCTAGTCTATAGTCTAGTCTATAGTCTAGTCTATAGTCTAGTCTATAGTCTAGTCTATAGTCTAGTCTATAGTCTAGTCTATAGTCTAGTCTATAGTCTAGTCTATAGTCTAGTCTATAGTCTAGTCTATAGTCTAGTCTATGTCTAGTCTATAGTCTAGTCTATAGTCTAGTCTATAGTCTAGTCTATAGTCTAGTCTATAGTCTAGTCTATATCTAGTCTATAGTCTAGTCTATAGTCTAGTCTATAGTCTAGTCTATAGTCTAGTCTATAGTCTAGTCTATAGTCTAGTCATAGTCTAGTCTATAGTCTAGTCTATAGTCTAGTCTATAGTCTAGTCTATAGTCTAGTCTAGTCTAGTCTATAGTCTAGTCTATAGTCTAGTCTATAGTCTAGTCTATAGTCTAGTCTATAGTCTAGTCTATAGTCTAGTCTATAGTCTAGTCTATAGTCTAGTCTATAGTCTAGTCTAGTCTATAGTCTAGTCTATAGTCTAGTCTATAGTCTAGTCTATATCTAGTCTATAGTCTTGTCTATAGTCTAGTCTATAGTCTTGTCTATAGTTTAGTCTGTAGTTTAGTCTATTGAGTGGTCTGTATGTAGTTGAATTTTTGATCAGTAAAAATCTGAACTCTTTCCCGGAACTGCAGGGTACCTGGCAAATACTCAAACAACATCCGCAATTGAGTAACAGATGGACTTTGAACAACAACAGACTGTTTTAGGACTAAATATGTCGGTTTGTACGAATACTTTGGTAGAGCAAAGCCACTGATGAAGATGATGCCTCTGATGTTGTAGATACTATTGTTGTAGCTGTTGTATCTGTTGACGATGAAGCCTGATGTGAAGTCATTTTATTGTAGTACGAATGTGTGTCATCACTCTTTATTTTTGTTGTTGTTGTTGTTGTTGTTTGTAACCAAATACTATACAACTCGTACTCCTATTGTTCTATTTGGAACAAGCAGTAGCAGAAGTAGTATCTTTTGGATAACAGACCAATTCTTAATATTGTTTTCGTGACTTAAATTTTCTTTTGAGTTGTTGTTGCTACTGCTGCTGGTTATGCAACTCAGCAAAGAAATTACTATGGTTGGGAAAAACAAAAAATGAAATAGCTAACGGACGTGTTTGGAAATTATATGATGTGATTTTCCATCAAATTGAGTTAAAATAAATGAAAATAAAGCAAATAGTGTTGACAAGACTAGGAAGTTTTATTTGTTATTTTATTCGTTTATTTCGTAATTTTTTCTTTTTTGTTTTAATTCGCCTTCGTCTTTTATTCTTTAAGTTTTTTTATGTCCTTAATATTTAATAAAATATTTTCAATCATTCAAAATTCTATTGAATTTAAATTAAATTAGTCGGCGATAGATAATAATTTTGGATATTTATTAAAAATTGATACAAAAAGTTTCTAAAAATATTGTTTTTGTTAAAAGAAAATCCAGGGAACACCTTTTTAATAGAGACATTTTCTTGACAGAATTGAGTATTTTCCAAATATGCAGTGCAGAACATTTTAATCAGTTTCCTTCTAAGATATGTCGCTGAAAAACTTGCTATTTTAATTAAGCCAAATAAAATCATGTTCATTTATTCATACCAATACATACATAGATACATATGTATGTATTAACTATTTTATACATATTTAATTTATTTATTTACTTACAACTTTAAAACATTTCTACGTACGTATTTATTTACTTCAGTAGTCTACAATGATGACCGACCCTTGAGCTGCTGTTAAATGTCCTTTTTAACCTCTGATCTACCATAAACTAACTCACACGTCCACGCACTAATATTTTATACTCTGGTACACTTTTATGACTCTACTTTACCTAGTAGAAGTAAAATGACCCTGTGTTAATCTTGTGTCTGTCTGTATGTTTTTCTTGTATCAAATGCAGAATTTGTGGCCTAAAGGCTCTAACCAACTACACAATAAGTTTTTGTTGTAACACACACTCAGATTCACACATATTCTATTCATACTTTGTGTATATTTTAATGTTTTGTTTTATAAAGTTTTGTTGTTATTACTATTGTTTAAAGTAGTCTGTTATTTAAAATATTGTAGTAGATGTGGTACGAAATTAAAACTGTTGTTGGAGTTGTTACAGATTTTGGAAAGAATGGAATAATAAATAAGCTTAGACAGATTCTATCTTAGTAGTTGAGTTATGTTGTCTACCCGGAAGTAGATTAGACTAACTTACTAACTAACTAACTAACTAACTAACTAACTACTAACTAACTAACTACTAACTAACTAACTAACTAACTAACTAACTAACTAACTAACTAACTAACTAACTACTACTAACTAACTAACTAACTAACTAACTAACTAACTAACTAACTAACTAACTAACTAACTAACTAACTAACTAACTAACTACTAACTAACTAACTAACTAACTAACTAACTAACTAACTAACTAACTAACTAACTAACTAACTAACTAACTAACTAACTAACTAACTAACTAACTAACTAACTAACTAACTAACTAACTACTAACTAACTAACTAACTAACTACTAACTAACTAACTAACTAACTAACTAACTAACTAACTAACTAACTAACTAACTAACTAACTAACTAACTAACTAACTACTACTAACTAACTAACTAACTAACTAACTAACTAACTAACTAACTAACTAACTAACTAACTAACTAACTAACTAACTAACTACTAACTAACTAACTAACTAACTAACTAACTAACTAACTAACTAACTAACTAACTAACTAACTAACTAACTAACTAACTAACTAACTAACTAACTAACTAACTAACTAACTAACTAACTAACTACTAACTAACTAACTAACTAACTAACTAACTAACTAACTACTAACTAACTAACTAACTAACTACTAACTACACCTAACTAACTAACTACACTGAAACTAACTACTAACTAACTAACAACTAACTAACTAATTTAATTAACTAACTAACTAACTAACTACTGACACGTCTCTATAGAAAAAGTGTCTTTTCTAAGAGTAAATTTTTATAGAAAATGTGTCATTTTGACGAACACTATGTCCTTAAAAAAATTTTTCTTTAATAAGAAGACAATTTTCTATAACAAATGTTTTTTGTTTGTACAAATTTTTTTAAGAAATGTTTTTTTGTGAATTTCTAACGAAAAAAAAAAAGCTTTTTTCAAGATATTTTTTTTCAGCTAAATTTTCTTTTGGTCTAGAAAACTGGTTGCTCAAAACTATTTCCTGTAAAAGTGTTTCAAAACCAAGGCCCTATTCAGTCCTACAATCTCTTTGTTTTTTTTAAGAAATGATTAAATTCCTTTAAATAACAATGTTTATAAGTAAGTATATTTTTACAGTTTTGCAAGTGTTTATCTAAATATTTGCATATCTATGTATGTATGTAGTATATATACATTTTGTATTGAATATATCTTCAAATAAACACATACTTACATATAAATATTTTCTGTTGGCATGAGTATTAATTGTTTGAGTTAAAACTATTTGTTAAACTAAATGTTTAAATATTAAAACATGATTTTTGAATTTTAAGGGCATTATTTTCTTATTGAATTGTTTTAGTTGTTTTACAATATTTATCTAAATATTTGCAAAGTCATTAAAAATTTAGATTTATCTATTTTTGGGTATCGAAAGTAAAGTGTTGTAATAACATGTTGATGGAAAATTTTCAAAATTTCATTTATAATTCTTAATGATTTTAACTACAAGTTTGGAATACAAGCATTTTCATTTTGTAATGTTTTAATTTTAGTTAAAAATATTTTAAATTTAAATAAAATTTTTCAGCCTTTTTGATAATATTTGTATACTTTATATAAAAATGTAGACAAAATGTTTCCTGTTCTATAAATGGTTAGCAATATGTTGCACTAAAAAATCATGTAAATAAATTTATAAATGTTTAGAAAAAAAATTTATATTAATTAATAAACAACAAAAAATCCTAAGTTTAAATATGTCCTAAGCAAATATTAAAAAAAAAAAAAATTATAGAAATTATTTCATAAATTCAAGCATTTTCTACTCATCCGTTTGGATTTTGTTAAGACAAATGACAACATTTTCATTTTCTGTTTTAACATCAGCAATTGATGTGCAAAATGTATAAAACTAACAAACACGTATTCTAGAACTAAAAATAAACTTTTATTTGAAATAAAAAAAAACAAAAAACAATCAAAAAAGTTTTGGGATTTATGGAATTTTGGACACCCTACAACTTCAAATACTTTAAAATAACAATTTTGTACAGAAAAGTGTCTTTGCTAGAAGACAATTTTCTATAGAAAAGTTGTCTTTTCTAGAAGACAATTTTCTATAGAAAATATGTCTTTTCTAGAAGATAATTTTCTATAGAAAATGTGTCTTTTCTAGAAGATAATTTTCTATAGAAAATGTGTCTTTTCTAGAAGACAATTTTCTATAGAAAATATGTCTTTTCTAGAAGACAATTTTCTATAGAAAATATGTCTTTTCTAGAAGACAATTTTCTATAGAAAATATGTCTTTCTAGAAGACAATTTTCTATAGAAAATATGTCTTTTCTAGAAGACAATTTTCTATAGAAAATATGTCTTTTCTAGAAGACAATTTTCTATAGAAAATGTGTCTTTTCTAGAAGACAATTTTCTATAGAAAATGTGTCTTTTCTAGAAGACAATTTTCTATAGAAAATGTGTCTTTCTAGAAGACAATTTTCTATAGAAAATGTGTCTTTTCTAGAAGACAATTTTCTATAGAAAATGTGTCTTTTCTAGAAGACAATTTTCTATAGAAAATGTGTCTTTTCTAGAAGACAATTTTCTATAGAAAATGTGTCTTTTCTAGAAGGCAATTTTCTATAGAAAATGTGTCTTTTCTAGAAGACAATTTTCTATAGAAAATGTGTCTTTTCTAGAAGTCAATCTTTTATAGAAAATGTGTCTTTCTAGAAGAAAATGTGTCTTTTGTAGAAGACAATTTCTATAGAAAAATGTGTCTTTTGTAGAAGACAATTTTCTATAGAAAATGTGTCTTTTGTAGAAGACAATTTTCTATAGAAAATGTGTCTTTTGTAGAAGACAATTTCTATAGAAAATGTGTCTTTTGTAAAAGACAATTTTCTATAGAAAATGTGTCTTTTGTAGAAGACAATTTTCTATAGAAAATGTGTCTTTTGTAGAAGACAATTTTCTATAGAAAATGTGTCTTTTGTAGAAGACAATTTTCTATAGAAAGTGTGTCTTTTGTAGAAGACAATTTTCTATAGAAAATGTGTCTTTTGTAGAAGACAATTTTCTATAGAAAATGTGTCTTTTGTAGAAGACAATTTTCTATAGAAAATATGTCTTTTCTAGAAGACAATTTTCTAGAAGACAATTTTCTATAGAAAATATGTCTTTTCTAGAAGACAATTTTCTATAGAAAATATGTCTTTTCTAGAAGACAATTTTCTATAGAAAATATGTCTTTTCTAGAAGACAATTTTCTATAGAAAATGTGTCTTTTGTAGATGACAATTTTCTATAGAAAATGCGTCTTTTGTAGAAGACAATTTTCTATAGAAAATGTGTCTTTTGTAGAAGACAATTTTCTATAGAAAATGTGTCTTTTTCTAAGAGGACAATTTTCTATAGAAAATGTGTCTTTTTCTAAGAGGACAATTTTCTATAGAAAATGTGTCTTTTTCTAAGAGGACAATTTTCTATAGAAAATGTGTCTTTTTCTAAGAGGACAATTTTCTATAGAAAATGTGTCTTTGTAGAAGACAATTTTCTATAGAAAATGTGTCTTTTGTAGAAGACAATTTTCTATAGAAAATGTGTCTTTTGTAGAAGACAATTTTCTATAGAAAATGTGTCTTTTGTAGAAGACAATTTTCTATAGAAAATGTGTCTTTTGTAGAAGACAATTTTCTATAGAAAATGTGTCTTTTGTAGAAGACAATTTTCTATAGAAAATGTGTCTTTTGTAGAAGACAATTTTCTATAGAAAATGTGTCTTTTGTAGAAGACAATTTTCTATAGAAAATGTGTCTTTTGTAGAAGACAATTTTCTATAGAAAATGTGTCTTTTGTAGAAGACAATATTCTATAGAAAATATGTCTTTTCTAGAAGACAATTTTCTATAGAAATATGTCTTTTGTAGAGGATAATTTTCTATAGAAAATGTGTCTTTTGTAGAAGACAATCTTCTATAAAAAATGTGTCTTTTGTAGAAGACAATTTTCTGTAGAAAATGTGCCTTTTCTTAGAACAGAATTTTCTATAGAAAATATGTGTAGGTTGTTGAAAACTTGTTAAAAACTCCTGAATATTTTTCTCCTTATTTTCTTATCTGTATGTTTAACAAAAAGATAATAATGATGAGCTGTTGTAAAACAAGAGATTTTTTTGTTTGTGTGACAAACTTTAACAATTTTATAGATTTTCTAACTTTTGAAAAAACCAAACAGAATTTTACTAAAATTTAAAAAGAATTTCATACAAAGTATGTATTTTACATGTCCTTCATATTTGTATAGAAATTATAACAAAAAATAATAACTCATTCCTTTAGGCACACATGTGCAACAAATGACAATATTTGCCGACACCCACTTACCAGAATCCTTTAAAAATTTCAAATATTGTTTGTTGTGTGCATTATGGAAAAAAAATACACATACTTGTACATGAAATACATACAAGTACCAGCAAATAAAGTTGTTGTTAAATGAACAGCAAAAATAACAAGAACAAGAGAAAAAGTATAGCAATGTGTGTTTTTTTGCTCACTTGTAATTGAGAATTTTGTAATTCAAGTCATGTAACAAAATTCAAAAGTCCATTCATTTATATTTTTGAAATGTTGTTGTTTTTTTGTCTTTGTTGTTATTTTGAATTTTGAAAAACCTAAAATTTTCCTCAAAAATTACATTTACATAGATATTTAGACTCATTTAAAGTCATACATAGACAGCTGTATACTTATGTATATTTATGAAAGTATGTAAAATGAATATATTCTCATAAGTACGAGGTTGAACTGAAAAGTATACTCTATAAGTATATATGTACCTGATGTGCAGATCTATGCTAAATTACTTGAGATGTCGTAGTTTTATTGCTTGAAGTCCGATAGTTCCACACCTTAGCATTAGAGAAGTAAAGTCAGTAGTAGTTAAGTAAGTTTCATAAAGATACAGGTTCATAGCCGTTTCCCCTGTTAGATATACACTTTATATATAGACATCGTTTATTTATACTTTCACATAAAATCAAGTTAATGTTAAAGTATCTGTGTGTGTATCGTTGAAGGTACGAGTTATGTATGCCTGTACGTTAGAATCTATGTGTCGAACGTGTTGCAATTTAATGAATCTATGTAAATACATGTACCACTGGAGGTCGATATTAGTGGGAGTTGACACTCCCCCAACATTTGTGCAGCATGTTAGTAATTTATGTTTTTGAAAACTGCACGTGCATCTTTTAAGTGCACAAGTTTTTTAATTCAAAAAACCTGCACATACACGCTAACATTTTCATATTTCCCGGTGGTTTTAAACAGAACTTAAGGTATCCTTTTTGGAAGATTTACTAGATCTAACAACTTGATGTAAGTGATAAATAGTGTACTTCGTTAATGGATCTGTATACTAGTTGATATCGTAGTCAGTAGAATAGCCAATACATCAGTCTATAGATTAGACCATTCTCTAGTTCACCCATTTTTTCACAAAAGGTTCATATGGATTTTAAAGTTCTTCCTGCAAAATTTGAAGATTCTACATCTAATAGTTGCTAGGATAAACGATTTTTTTGTGTTGAATTCATATGGGAGGGGCCACGCCCCCTATTTCTAATCCGCCCTTCCCACCTAATGAAAGTCCATCGAATCCAAAATGTTCACATAGAAGTTAATTTCTTCTTGCAAAGTTTGAAGTTTCTAACACTAATAGTTTCTCAGATAATCGAATTTTTGTGTATAATTCATATGGAAGGTGCCACGCCCACTATTGCTAATCTGCCAATTTATTACCCAAATGTTCACATTGCTGTCAAAGTTGTTCGTACAAAATTTGAGGTTTTTAGCTCTAATAGTTTAAATTAATATGAAAGGTTCCGAGGTATTCCTTGATATGCGGGGACATCAGAGTTGTTCTTAAAAAATTTGAGGATTCTAGTTCCAAGAGTATATACTTCGCTCATAATTTGAAGTTTCTAACACTAATAGTTTCTCAGATAAATGAGTTTTTGGCTTTTATTCATATGGAACGTGCCACGCCCCTTATTACTAATATGCCAATTTATTACCCAAATGTTCACATGTATGTCAAACATTTTCCCCCAAGTTGTTAGTACTAAATTTGAGAATTCTAGCTCACATGAGAGGTTCTAAGCCTCCCTTATGAAAGTCCGCCCATTTTTCCCAAATAGTCACTTGTATGTTCTAAAGTTCTTTGTGCAAAATTTGAAGATTCATTAGGGAAGTGCTACGCCCTCTATTGCTAGTCCGCTCATGTCTGCCTAAATATTCATTAATACCTCGAGCTCTAGCTGTTATAATTTCTCAGATGTATTAATTTAAGATTTTCTTTATATAGGAGGTGCCACGCCCACTATATCTAGGCCACCCATTTTCTTCCACTAAATTTGAGAATTCTAGCTGTTGCAGTCTCTCATCTCTCTCTATGATCATACAGAAAAACACTGTGAAAATTTCAGGAAAATCGGTCCAGGTGTCCTTATACTACTATAGTATGGAGGGTGATGTTTGTAACACCCAAAGTATACCAAAAGTCTTAGAATCACTTTCGATTAAGCTATGTCCGTCCGGTGTGAGCTCGCAACAGCTCGCAATTTTCAAGAGATTTTGATAAAATTTGGAACATTCTCTTCTCTCATACTTCAACAGAGTCCGATATACAACTAAGACCCCCCCCGAATATTGCCTCGAATCTTATAATTAAGTTAAATGTGCTAGTATAACCACAAAAATCGGCAAAATTAGGGTCATATATCCCCCACATAAGGTCCCTTTTGGTAAATGACAAAAAAAGTCAACAATACACTTGTAAACATAGTATCACGATGAAATTCTGTAATCACTAATTTGGGACAGGCCGTCCGTACTACAGGTTCATAAAATTTATTTGTATGTGCAAATGTGTGTGTATTTTGCATCCTTTAAACATTTTCGGTCATTGTATGCGGTATGTAAAGTATTGTCAAAATGAATGGTTGATAATTTTTGCCTCAATGCTGCCAAAAAGTAAAGAAATCTACAGGGAGTTAGTTGAAGGCACAAATAAAAGTCAAAAGAAGATATAATTGCAATGGTTAGATTACAGATTTTTAAAATCTGCGGAAATACTTAAGATTTTTGTCATAATATTAAGAAAAAAAAAAACCCTAAAGGTCTGGAATCTCTAAAATATAACTTAAGATTTTCAGAGGCCTTTTCCTATAACAAGACTCCCTTTATTCCTCTCCACACCATATGTTTGTAATTATATTGAAATTTTTTTCTTTAACAAAATCATTCCAAAACTTGTGGCCAGAATGTAGAACGAGTTATTTTCCTGCAGAAATTATGGGTGCTAAGCTGCTGCAACTGCATCTTATAGAAAAAAATATCAAAACTCAAGTGCATTTATAGCTTGATGTCTTCTCTCTAATATAAAATGACATTATTACTTTTTTTCTTTTGCAACAAAATTTTTAGAAGTATGAATAGTTTTAGATGAGTTTTTATTCTTCTGAGATAAATTGCTTCATATACACACATACACATAAGAGTGATAGAGGGTTTTTTAATCTATTAAAATTTCTTTAGAAAATCAATTAGTAGAAAATTCTATGGAAATTCTAATAAAAAGCTTTTATCTACATCTGCGTTGAGAAAAGAAAAAAGATTTCCAAATACAAAAATGTCAAATAAATGGGAAAAGTTTTGCTGGGATTTTTCTTTTTCATTTTTAAAATACTAACAAGTTTTTAATTAATTACATTATTATTTTTTGTCGTTTTAAATAATTAAAATGCATGTGAAATAATGAGGGAATTTTGAGAAAAATTAAGATTTTATAAAAGTAACATATGCTCTTCTGCATAACAGGAAGAAGGAATCTAACAGAGCAATTCTTTCTTTGGTCTAGTCAAAAGTCTAGTCCATAGCCTAGTCTATAATATAGTCTATAGTATATTCTATAGTCTAGTGCTAGTTAGTTAGGTAGTTAGTTAGTTAGTTAGTTAGTTAGTTAGTTAGTTAGTTAGTTAGTTAGTTAGTTAGTTAGTTAGTTCGTTAGTTAGTTAGTTAGTTAGTTAGTTAGTTAGTTAGTTTCGTTAGTTCGTTAGTTCGTTAGTTCGTTTAGTTGTTCGTTAGTTAGTTCGTTAGTTCGTTCGTTTGTTCGTTCGTTGTTCGTTTTCGTTCGTTCGTTCGTTCGTTCGTTCGTTCGTTCGTTCGTTCGTTCGTTCGTTAGTTCGTTCGTTCGTTTCGTTCGTTCGTTCGTTCGTTTCGTTGTTGTTTCGTTCGTTCGTTCGTTCTTCGTTCGTTCGTTCGTTCGTTCGTCGTTCGTTCGTTCGTTCGTTGTTTCGTTCGTTCGTTCGTTCGTTCGTTCGTTCGTTCTTCGTTCGTTCGTTCGTTCGTTGTTCGTTCGTTCGTTCTTGTTCGTTCGTTCGTTCGTTAGTTCGTTCGTTCGTTCGTTCGTTCGTTCGTTCGTTCGTTCGTTCGTTCGTTCGTTCGTTCGTTCTTCGTTCGTTCGTTCGTTCGTTCGTTCGTTCGTTCGTTCGTTCGTTTTTCGTTCGTTCGTTCGTTTCGTTCGTGTTCGTTCGTTCGTTCGTTCGTTCGTTCGTTCGTTCGTTTCGTTCGTTCGTTCGTTCTTCGTTCGTTCGTTTCGTTCGTTTCGTTCGTTCGTTCGTTCGTTCGTTCGTTCGTTCGTTCGTTCGTTCGTTCGTTCGTTCGTTCGTTTCGTTTCGTTCGTTCGTTCGTTGTTCGTTCGTTCGTTCGTTCGTTCGTTCGTTCGTTCGTTCGTTCGTTCGTTCGTTCGTTCGTTCGTTCGTTCGTTCGTTCGTTCGTTCGTTCGTTCGTTCGTTCGTTTTTCGTTCGTTCGTTCGTTCGTTCGTTCGTTCGTTCGTTCGTTCGTTTCGTTCGTTCGTTTCGTTCGTTCGTTTCGTTCGTTCTTCGTTCGTTCGTTCGTTCTCGTTCGTTCGTTTCGTTTGTTCGTTCGTTCGTTCGTTCGTTCGTTCGTTCGTTCGTTCGTTCGTTCGTTCGTCGTTCGTTCGTTCGTTCGTTAGTCGTTCGTTTGTTCGTTCGTTCGTTCGTTCGTTCGTTCGTTCGTTCGTTCGTTCGTTCGTTCGTTCGTTCGTTCGTTCGTTTCGTTCGTTCTTCGTTCGTTCGTTCGTTCGTTCGTTCGTTCGTTCGTTCGTTCGTTCGTTTCGTTCGTTCGTTCGTTCGTTCGTTCGTTTCGTTCGTTCGTTTTCGTTCGTTCGTTCGTTCTTCGTTCGTTCGTTGTGGCCTGTGGTTGCGCTCGTGGTTCTCCCCCCTTGCCTCGTCCCCTCGTCCTCTCTTCCCTTCCCGTTTCCCCTCTTCCCCCCCCTCCCCTTTGCTCCCTGTTCCCAACCCAAAAAAATTTCTGACTACATGCCATATCCATTCAGTGCCAATTATTTATTCATACCCCTTCTTATGACAATCAAGTAGGTTTTTTATTGTAAATAAAAAAGGTTTTATTTTTTATCATTATATTATTTCCAGCTAATTTAATTTACGATTTTTTACAGTTTTTTCTTAACAAAAAACCCAAATATTTAAGGGACACTCACTCAATGAACGAATGAACGCTAGTCTATTGTTATACAAAAGAAATATGAACAAACTGAATTAACAAAATTTTTGCACTGCAAAGAATTAGAGAAACGACGAAAAACCATTAAATAAATATAAAATATAAGAGTGTGAAGAAAAAAAAAATTATTTCTTTTATCAACATTAAAAAATTTTCCAACAAAAGACTTATAGAAAACAAATGCATTTTGAATACTAGTAAATATGATTTTCTTGTATGTGTGAGAAGAAAAACATTTTATTTTTGGCATTCAACTGATATTTCCGGTTGAAACAAACAAACCAAAAAAAGGAACAAAACTCCAACAGATATGAAGCAAATATATTCATATTTAAAATATTATCAGCAGGTTTTATGCTTCAAGAAAATTTTGAAAAAAAAAGAGTTATACAAAATGACCATTGTATAAAAATTATTTCAATAGATTTGTCGTTTTTTAATGACGAACACATGCCAAGTGATAGCTGTAAGAGAAGATTCGTTTTTTATTGTGAAATTTATAAATATACTTAATTTATCTTTATCAGTAATAGCTTGGCTAAGATGTATACTACCGAAACCAAGATATTAAATATATAATAATCTTTAAAATTGTGTCTAACTGGAAACAAATTGTCTTAAAAGCAATATTAACGATTTGTTATACTTTTTGAAGATTTCTTTATTTTCAATAATTTTCTGTATTTTTTCGTTTAAACTATTACTGTGTTAGTGCTTTTCTCTAGATGCTAATCATCTTAACAATTAGAAATGAGGCTGATAATGTTGACGATAACGATTTCAATGGTATTGATACACCATCATTAAGTATTTTATAAATTGTTTCCTCCCCAAAATCCATTCTTTGCTGCACTTTGCCATATTGTCAATGCAGCAGATTTTATTAATTTATTATTAGTCAATATTTTTGAGAGTCGTCGTTATTCGTTTGTGCAACATACGATAAAATATTAAGAAATGAAAAAAAAAAAACTGCTGCTGATCGCTTACTAACAGTAGAAACATGAATTGTTTGTGTGCATTTGTCATGCCATAAGTTTAAAATAAAATCAGAGATATATAGATTCTCTGTGAAAATCTAGGTTGAGTCAAATGGTATTAATAGATAGATGGATTTTCTGTTTTATTGTTGTTGTCATTTGAAGCAAAGGAAAGAAGGATGTTTATTACGTTACGATTGTGATAAACGTATGAGTAAATATTGGCTGCATAAATGAGAAATGTGGATGAGACAGTGGTTATCAGACAAATGAAACCAAAAAGACAACTAAAAAACGGAAAATAAAGTCAGTAGAAAGTTACTCCAAGTTACTCCAAGTTACTCCACTTACTAACTAACTAACTAACTAACTAACTAACTAACTAACTAACTAACTAACTACTAACTAACTAACTAACTAACTAACTAACTAACTAACTAACTAACTAACTAACTAACTAACTAACTAACTAACTAACTAACTAACTAACTAACTAACTAACTAACTAACTAACTAACTAACTAACTAACTAACTAACTAACTAACTAACTAACTAACTAACTAACTAACTAACTAACTAACTAACTAACTAACTAACTAACTAACTAACTAACTAACTAACTAACTAACTAACTAACTAACTAACTAACTAACTAACTAACTACTAACTAACTAACTAACTAACTAACTAACTAACTAACTAACTAACTAACTAACTAACTAACTAACTACTAACTAACTAACTAACTAACTAACTAACTAACTAACTAACTAACTAACTAACAACTAACTAACTAACTAACTAACTAACACTAACTAACTAACTAACTACTAACTAACTAACTAACTAACTAACTAACTAACTAACTAACTAACTAACTACCTAACTAACTAACTAACTAACTAACTAACTAACTAACTAACTAACGAACTAACTAACTAACTAACTAACTAACTAACTAACTAACTAACTAACTAACTAACTAACTAACTAACTAACTAACAAACTACTAACTAACTAACATGAAACTAACTAACTAACTAACTAACTAACTAACTAACTAACTAACTAACTAACTAACTAACTAACTACTAACTAACTAACTAACTACTAACTAACTAACTAACTAACTAACTAACTAACTAACTAACTAACTAACTAACTAACTAACTAACTAACTAACTAACTAACTAACTAACTAACTAACTAACTAACTACTAACTAACTAACTAACTAACTAACTAACTAACTACTAACTAACTAACTAACTAACTAACTAACTAACTAACTACTAACTACTAACTAACTAACTACTAACTAACTAACTAACTACTAACTAACTAACTAACTAACTAACTAACTAACTAACTACTAACTAACTAACTAACACTAACTAACTAACCTAACTAACTAACTAACTAACTAACTAACTAACTACTACTACTAACTAACTAACTAACTAACTAACTAACTAACTAACTAACTAACTAACTAACTAACTAACTACTAACTAACTAACTAACTAACTAACTAACTAACTAACTAACTACTAACTAACTAACTACTAACTAACTAACTAACTAACTAACTACTAACTAACTAACTAACTAACTAACTAACTAACTAACTAACTAACTAACTAACTAACTAACTACTAACTAACTAACTAACTAACTAACTAACTAACTAACTAACTACTAACTAACTAACTAACTAACTAACTACTACTAACTAACTACTAACTAACTGATAAAAGACCAAAAATTAAGGAATGAAAATACTCGTGTCCTCCCAGTTTAGAATTTTTTTTATGTGCCCTTTTCGAAAAAAAGTAATTTTCTCTGGTTCATATCTGGCAAAACCATTCTGAATTTTACTTTACTCTCTGAGATAGAGTTATAGCTCTTGTCATACAGAACAACATTTTGAACAAATAGAATCAAGAAAAACGTCGTCTTCATATATTTTCATTTCAAGGGGAAAGTTTTGCATTTTGAAATTGCATTGTTTTTCTTGACTACACCTATACGTATACGTGTTATGATTTATCGATATTACAAATATTAAGTATACGCCTAATTTAGAGCAGCACTTGAATATTTTTTAAAGTTTTTTTGTGATTTTGATCATCAAGATGCATCGTAATTTTAAAGAGAACAAGATCGTACTATTGAAAAATGATCTGTATTGATTCAAGTGTGAATCAGTAACACAGTTTTCCGTATGATCTTTCATTAAGTACAACCTAATGTCTCCAACCAAAAGAGTACTCCTTTTACAAGTGACGGAAATACATATGTACCTTGTATCTCTTTATAGGAAATATTAATTAAACTTGTTAATTTTCTATTTAAAGAAATATATATATTTTCTTTTATAGAAACTATTAGCTCAATAGGCTTAATAACGAAATTTTCTATTAAAAGAAAATTGGTGATCAAATTTCTATTTCAGTCATTGACAATGTAATTCAGTTTGATACATAATCGACTAACGACGCTTTAACATATTTCACTTTACACCACTGTTTGTGAGCCACAAAAAAAAAAAAAAACTATGCAATAAATCTAAAAAATATTTATTAACACCATTTGGGTATGATATTAAATATCAATAATATTTACTGCAATACAAATAACTCATCAAAATCTCAAATGAATATAAAACTATAAAATGTGCAAAATGCAAAATAAAACAAAATCCGCAGGAAAATAAAGAAGAAACAAAACAAATACAAGGGCTAAATAAAAACTAGATTTGCAAAAATATTAAAAATAGAAAAAAAAACTAAATGAAATCAAGTTGAATCTGGAACACAATATTTTAATGGCAGTTTTCCATATGGAAACATCAGACCACATGGCACACGATGCAGTACAGGGGTAGAGAGAATTTTTATTAAATGACAAATGAAAAAATATGAATGAATTGAACAAAAAAATCGTATCAGAATATTAAACGATTTTGAATGAGCAACAATCGTTATATAAAATAAAACACTTTAGAGGATTTGTTGACAAACAACAAAAAAAAACCTAAACAAAAGCATACATACAGTGGTTATAAAAAAAGGATTAAAAATAAAAATCGTAAGCGAAAAAAAAAAAAAAATAAATAAAATACAATATCCACTAAACACTTTATGAATTATTAACAACTAAATGAACAAATAATGAAAATAAAATAGAAAAAACAACATCTAAAAAAAACAGTACTCCCTCCGTAATAATAAATAAAAAAGGTTTAAATACTATAATAGCAAAATGTGAAAAAAAAATTAAACAAAAACATTAATAAAGTGGCATAATGACAACACAATGTTCGTTTATTCTATATCTATATGTTTCCTGTTCCTTTAACATACATTTAATAACGACAATTTTTTTTTCGCATTTTGTAAATGTGTTTTAAAAAAATATTTCAATAAATTATTAGCAAATGCGTTTTTAAGCTTTTTAATTAGAATCAATTAATATTTATTTGTGCCATTTTTAGAATTATTATGTTAAAGCAAAAAAGTATTATTATAGAAAGTAATAGCCAACCAACAGATGATGCTCTATGCGAAATAGAAATATAATTTATTTTCAAACGGCTAATAGTAAATGTGCAAGGTGGCAGTTATGAAAATGCCCAAAAGATAACTGTACAAATTTGTTTCTTTAATATTATTAAAACTATTATGATTATAGACCCCCACTTTACAGTTTAGCTAAGTACTTTAAGTTGCCAATAGTCTGGCCTATACCCCAGTTCATTGTCTCATCTATAGTCTAGTCTAAAACTAGTCTAAAGTCTAGTCTAAAGTCTAGTCTAAAGTCTAGTCTAAAGTCTAGTCTAAAAGTCTAGTCTAAAGTCTAGTCTAATCTAGTCTAAGTCTAGTCCTAAAGTCTAGTCCTAAAGTCTAGTCACAGTCTAGTCTAATTGTCTAAAGGAGAGTCTAAAGTCTAGTCTAAGTCTAGTCTAAAGTCTAGTCTAAAGTCTAGTCTAAAGTCTAGTCTAAAGTCTAGTCTAAAGTCTAGTCTAAAGTCTAGTCTAAAGTCTAGTCTAAAGTCTAGTCTAAAGTCTAGTCTAAAGTCTAGTCTAAAGTCTAGTCTAAAGTCTAGTCTAAAGTCTAGTCTAAAGTCTAGTCTAAAGTCTAGTCTAAAGTCTAGTCTAAAGTCTAATCTAAAGTCTAGTCTAAAGTCTAGTCTAACGTCTAATCTAAAGTCTAGTCTAAAGTCTAGTCTAAAGTCTAGTCAAAGTCTAGTCTAAAGTCTAGTCTAAAGTCTAGTCTAAAGTCTAGTCTAAAGTCTAGTCTAAAGACTAGTCTAAAGTCTAGTCAATAGTCTAGTCTAAAGACTAGTCTAAAGTCTAGTCAATAGTCTAGTCTATAGTCTAGTCTATAGTCTAGTCTATAGTCTAGTCTATAGTCTAGTCTATAGTCTAGTCTAGTCTATAGTCTAGTTAATAGTCTAGTCTATAGTCTAGTCTATAGTCTAGTCTATAGTCTAGTCTATAGTCTAGTCTATAGTCTAGTCTATAGTCTAGTCTATAGTCCTAGTCTATAGTCCTAGTCTATAGTCTAGTCTATAGTCTAGTCTATGTCTAGTCTATGTCCTAGTCTATAGTCTAGTCTATAGTCAGTCTAGTCTATCTATAGTCTAGTCTATAGTCTAGTCTATAGTCTAGTCTATAGTCTAGTCTATAGTTAGTCTATAGTCTAGTCTAGTCTAGTCTATAGTCTAGTCTATAGTCTAGTCTATAGTCTAGTCTATAGTCTAGTCTATAGTCTAGTCTATAGTCTAGTCTATAGTCTAGTCTATAGTCTAGTCTATAGTCTAGTCTATAGTCTAGTCTATAGTCTAGTCTATAGTCTAGTCTATAGTCTAGTCTATAGTCTAGTCTATAGTCTAGTCTATAGTCTAGTCTATAGTCTAGTCTATAGTCTAGTCTATAGTCTAGTCTATAGTCTAGTCTATAGTCTAGTCTATAGTCTAGTCTATAGTCTAGTCTATAGTCTAGTCTATAGTCTAGTCTATAGTCTAGTCTATAGTCTAGTCTATAGTCTAGTCTATAGTCTAGTCTATAGTCTAGTCTATAGTCTAGTCTATAGTCTAGTCTATAGTCTAGTCTATAGTCTAGTCTATAGTCTAGTCTATAGTCTAGTCTATAGTCTAGTCTATAGTCTAGTCTATAGTCTAGTCTATAGTCTAGTCTATAGTCTAGTCTATAGTCTAGTCTATAGTCTAGTCTATAGTCTAGTCTATAGTCTAGTCTATAGTCTAGTCTATAGTCTAGTCTATAGTCTAGTCTATAGTCTAGTCTATAGTCTAGTCTATAGTCTAGTCTATAGTCTAGTCTATAGTCTAGTCTATAGTCTAGTCTATAGTCTAGTCTATAGTCTAGTCTATAGTCTAGTCTATAGTCTAGTCTATAGTCTAGTCTATAGTCTAGTCTATAGTCTAGTCTATAGTCTAGTCTATAGTCTAGTCTATAGTCTAGTCTATAGTCTAGTCTATAGTCTAGTCTATAGTCTAGTCTATAGTCTAGTCTATAGTCTAGTCTATAGTCTAGTCTATAGTCTAGTCTATAGTCTAGTCTATAGTCTAGTCTATAGTCTAGTCTATAGTCTAGTCTATAGTCTAGTCTATAGTCTAGTCTATAGTCTAGTCTATAGTCTAGTCTATAGTCTAGTCTATAGTCTAGTCTATAGTCTAGTCTATAGTCTAGTCTATAGTCTAGTCTATATCTAGTCTATAGTCTAGTCTATAGTCTAGTCTATAGTCTAGTCTATAGTCTAGTCTATAGTCTAGTCTATAGTCTAGTCTATAGTCTAGTCTATAGTCTAGTCTATAGTCTAGTCTATAGTCTAGTCTATAGTCTAGTCTATAGTCTAGTCTATAGTCTAGTCTATAGTCTAGTCTATAGTCTAGTCTATAGTCTAGTCTATAGTCTAGTCTATAGTCTAGTCTATAGTCTAGTCTATAGTCTAGTCTATCTAGATAGTCTAGTCTATAGTCTAGTCTATAGTCTAGTCTATAGTCTAGTCTATAGTCTAGTCTATAGTCTAGTCTATAGTCTAGTCTATAGTCTAGTCTATAGTCTAGTCTATAGTCTAGTCTATAGTCTAGTCTATAGTCTAGTCTATAGTCTAGTCTATAGTCTAGTCTATAGTCTAGTCTATAGTCTAGTCTATAGTCTAGTCTATAGTCTAGTCTATAGTCTAGTCTATAGTCTAGTCTATAGTCTAGTCTATAGTCTAGTCTATAGTCTAGTCTATAGTCTAGTCTATAGTCTAGTCTATAGTCTAGTCTATAGTCTAGTCTATAGTCTAGTCTATAGTCTAGTCTATAGTCTAGTCTATAGTCTAGTCTATAGTCTAGTCTATAGTCTAGTCTATAGTCTAGTCTATAGTCTAGTCTATAGTCTAGTCTATAGTCTAGTCTATAGTCTAGTCTATAGTCTAGTCTATAGTCTAGTCTATAGTCTAGTCTATAGTCTAGTCTATAGTCTAGTCTATAGTCTAGTCTATAGTCTAGTCTATAGTCTAGTCTATAGTATAGTCTATAGTCTAGTCTATAGTCTAGTCTATAGTCTAGTCTATAGTCTAGTCTATAGTCTAGTCTATAGTCTAGTCTATAGTCTAGTCTATAGTCTAGTCTATAGTCTAGTCTATAGTCTAGTCTATAGTCTAGTCTATAGTCTAGTCTATAGTCTAGTCTATAGTCTAGTCTATAGTCTAGTCTATAGTCTAGTCTATAGTCTAGTCTATAGTCTAGTCTATAGTCTAGTCTATAGTCTAGTCTATAGTCTAGTCTATAGTCTAGTCTATAGTCTTCTATAGTCTAGTATAGTCTAGTCTATAGTCTAGTCTATAGTCTAGTCTTAGTCTAGTCTAGTCTAGTCTAGTCTATAGTCTAGTCTATAGTCTAGTCTATAGTCTAGTCTATAGTCTAGTCTATAGTCTAGTCTATAGTCTAGTCTATAGTCTAGTCTATAGTCTAGTCTATAGTCTAGTCTATAGTCTAGTCTATAGTCTAGTCTATAGTCTAGTCTATAGTCTAGTCTATAGTCTAGTCTATAGTCTAGTCTATAGTCTAGTCTATAGTCTAGTCTATAGTCTAGTCTATAGTCTAGTCTATAGTCTAGTCTATAGTCTAGTCTATAGTCTAGTCTATAGTCTAGTCTATAGTCTAGTCTACAGTCTAGTCTATAGTCTAGTCTATAGTCTAGTCTATAGTCTAGTCGATAGTCTAGTCTATAGTCTAGTCTATAGTCTAGTCTATAGTCTAGTCTATAGTCTAGTCTATAGTCTAGTCTATAGTCTAGTCTATAGTCTAGTCGATAGTCTAGTCTATAGTCTAGTCTATTAATTTTATCTATTCTAAAACTCTATCAAATTGAACTTAAAAAAATCTTTTAATTTCTTTAAATAATTTTTATAATTTTTTTTTTAGAATCTATTTTCTTAAAAGAATTGTAACTGTTAAAGAAAAACGTAATATGTACCATTTATTTTCCTAACTTCAATAGTAAAAATTTATTTAAAATTAATTTATAAAATATGGTTTTTATGTGAAAAATGAAAGCTAAACGGCACACTTGTCATTTGCAGATATTTTTTTTGCATTTGGTGCTTTTTTCACTAAGAATTGTTAAGAGAACGATTGCAAGGGAAATTTGTATATAAAGGAAAACGTAGTCCAGGATTGCCATAAGTTTAAAATATTAAACCATAAAGGGGGACAATTAAGCAAAGTTTGAATAAACAAAGTTTTCAATTAGAAAATAGGGAATTTATCAAAAATTTTATAAAATATAGCTTTTTGAAAGAATTTTCCTTAAAAGATATTTTATGGAAAATTTTCTATAAAAAGAAAAATCTTCAAAAATTTCATGTAAAAGCAATTTTTAAAAAATCTTCCATAAATAGAAAATTTCGAAAATCTTCGTTTTTTATAAAAAAAATCAAATTTTCTATTATATTACATATTTTCTTTATAAAGTACATTTTTGAAAAATTTTCTTTGAGTCTAACGCTGATTAAAAAATTTCTATAATAAATAACAATCTTCCATATTTTCTTTTTAAATAGAAAACCTGCTAACATTTGTTTTATAATTATAAAAAATTTATCGAAATTTTATTTTACTTTGGCAACTCTATTTAAAATGCAGAAATCAAAGTATATAATAAAAAGTAAAATAGGAACATAAGCGCGAATTTTTCCTTTTTCATTGTATTTGAGTGAATGGGCTCAGTGACCTGCAAAAATAGCAGACAAGAAATATTAAGGAATGAAAAGACAGAGAAAAAAAATCTATAAAAAACGTTCGTTCACAAAAAAGAGCAACAATGAAGAATGTATAATCAAAGATGTAGTAAAATTAGAAGTAGTAAGGAATATACAGAATGACCTCGTAATTTTAATATTATATTGGTCTGAAAAGCTTAAAGAAAATCCAAAAACAGTTGACACTGACTATTTCCCACATTACTGAGGGTTATCGAAGTGATACATGACTGTATGTTACATGATCTAAGGACTGACTGCATGCTACATGATCTCAGATTAAGTACCTTTTGAAGAACGAAAAAGTACCAAAATGTCCTCTTTTATAGGTTATCATTTATTCCGGTTTCTATGTTCAATATTATAGAAAACAAAAAGTACCTTTTGTAGATTGAAAAAGTCCCAAAAGGTCCAATTTTATAGGTTCTCATTTACTCCGGGCTAGTTAGTTAGTTAGTTAGTTTGAAAGGAGGATGTTCATATATACATCAAATCCGAAGAAATACACCTAGGCCTCTATCGGGCCTGTTGTGCGCTCCTTAACCAGTGCCTGATGTGGGAATCGAACCCACCACCTTTGGTCTACTAGACTAGAAACACTAACCGCACACATTATCATATTTAATTTTTAAAATTAAAAATTTAAAAAAAATAGATTTTTTTTAGAAAATTTTGCACACATAATTTTCCATCTTTGATTTTGGCATTAACAAATAATAGCAAAACACAGCTTTATATTGATCTTGCTTCGTTTGTTGTTATAAACAAGCAAACTAAGTACAAGAACAACATTTACTATGTGCGGCTGTATGTTGTTGTTGTTATTTCGTTTTGTCTAAACATGCACTAAAAATCTAATTTTTGATGAAATTTTTAAAGGTTGTCTCGGACTTTTGTTCATATCTCCGTTATTTACTGACCAATTTTGCTGATTTTCGATTGATAACTTCTCTAAAGAATATCTGACAGAATTGTTGGAGATTTGGATCCCGAATATCTGGGGTCTTTAGAAAATTCATTTCAACAAACATACAGAAGGACAGATAGTCGTACATGGCTAAATCGACTCCGTTGTCTGTATGGACTCGGTATGTATATTCCTTATAGAGTCGAAATTTCTAACGAAATGACCTTCTCATGAAGGTTAAGGTATAAAAGGAAATAATTGAAAATATTCCATTTTGGAAATCATCATTTCTTTGGTTTGCATATAATTGGGATACATTGACAACTTTATAACAGCTGGAATGTATGCAGTAATGCATATGTATACTACTACTTATATACATATGCAAATGGTTGTCTGCAAGAATGTGTAAATTTTTTGCCCAAAGTTCTCCTGCTTAATCTTTTCCTCCTTTATTTTGTGGTTTTCTATTCCATGTAGTGGCGGTTAGTTTTGTTTTCTGGCCATTGTGAAAAGTTCTGCAAAAATCTCTTTAATGTTTCAGTTGTTTAGTCCTCCACGACAACAACATCATCATCATAGTTATTTTTGAATATTATTTTAGCTGTTATTGTTGTTGTCAAGTCAATTGTTATGATAGTTGTAGTCGTTGTGTTTTTTGAAAGTACAAAAGGATTTCTTTAACCAAGATATTTCGCAGTAATATTTGCTTTTGAAATGGCATACGATTGCTCATGGAATGTTTTTTCTTGCAACATAAAGGGAGTAGCAACCAACACACACCAACTAGACAACATTTCAAGATAAAACATTGTCCCAGAATTAAATTCAAAACTTTTGGAAATTATTTTAGATTTTTCCAATGTTTTTCTTTAGTAAAAGTATAATTTTGGAAATATTAGTTTAAACAATTTTCTTTTAACTTAATTTCTTTGGCTTAACGTTAATTTCTTAGTTTGTTCCCATTAGCATGACTTTAAAATTTGCTAAACATTAATTTGGCCTAAATCCAAATACACTCCCATCTGTTTGAGAAGCCAAGAGATTAAGTTTGTTAATGCATTGAATGATTATTTTAAATGGTTTGCTTTTCATTAAATGATTGTTGACATTTTGGTGTTAATTTTAAGTAAGAAATGGTAAAATTTTGTTATTGTTTTTTGAAAAACAGGATATTTATAAAGCGCGTATATTTCAGTATGATTTCAGGATTGCAATTAAATATTTCTTGTTTTTGTAATAATATTATTATGATTATAAAATTAATTTTCAGATTCGAGACTTAGTATTGTTGAGAATTCAAAAAGTACCTGTTTATGAACGAAAAGATACCAAAAAGTACCATAGTTCTTATAGATTTTCATTCCATCATACATGTCTGATTATATGTTTTTATTTCAACATTGCATAAAAACCAAAAAGTAGTAGTTGAAGAGTGAAAAAGTACCAAAATGTTATACAAAATTTAAAATTAGTAAAAGTAAAATCCCCTTCTATAGGTTCTCAAAGGCTCTACATGCTCAATTTATGTATGTTTCTATATTCTATATTAAAAAAAAACTCAAAAAATACCAGTTAAAGAACGAAAAAGTACCAAAAAGTTCCTTTTTACATGCTTTTATGTTTCTAGGTTCTATATTGTAGAATGTTCAAAAAGTACCTTCGAAAAACGAAAAAGTACCAAATTGTCCCCGTTTATAGGTTCTCATTTGGTCCGGGTTCTACGTGCTAAATTTCATATTTTTGAAGAACGAAAAAGTACTAAAATGTTCCCTTTTATAGATACTCATTTACTCCAGTCTTTACATGTTTAGTTGTATGTTTTTAGGTTTATCAATATTACAGAAAAAGTAACCTTTCAAAGAACGAAAAAGTACCCATTTTGTAGAGAACTGAAAAATTACCTTCGAAAAGTACCAAGTCTATAGTATAGTCTATAGAAAAGTCTGTAGTCTAGTCTATAGTCTAGTCTATAGTCTAGTCTATAGTCTAGTCTATAGTCTAATCTATAGTCTAATCTATAGTCTAGTCTATAGTCTAGTCTATAGTCTAGTCTATAGTCTAGTCTATAGTCTAGTCTATAGTCTAGTCTATAGTCTAGTTTATAGTCTAGTCTATAGTCTAGTCTATAGTCTAGTCTATAGTCTAGTCTATAGTCTAGTCTATAGTCTAGTCTATAGTCTAGTCTATAGTCTAGTCTATAGAAAAGTCTGTAGTCTAGTCTATAGTCTAGTCTATAGAAAAATCTGTAGTCTAGTCTATAGTCTAGTCTATAGTCTAGTCTATAGTCTAGTCTATAGTCTAGTCTATAGTCTAGTCTATAGTCTAGTCTATAGTCTAGTCTATAGTCTAGTCTATAGTCTAGTCTATAGTCTATCTAGTCTATAGTCTAGTCTATAGTCTAGTCTATAGTCTAGTCTATAGTCTAGTCTATAGTCTAGTCTATAGTCTAGTCTATAGTCTAGTCTATAGTCTAGTCTATAGTCTAGTCTATAGTCTAGTCTATAGTCTAGTCTATAGTCTAGTCTATAGTCTAGTCTATAGTCTAGTCTATAGTCTAGTCTATAGTCTAGTCTATAGTCTAGTCTATAGTCTAGTCTATAGTCTAGTCTATAGTCTAGTCTATAGTCTAGTCTATAGTCTAGTCTATAGTCTAGTCTATAGTCTAGTCTATAGTCTAGTCTATAGTCTAGTCTATAGTCTAGTCTATAGTCTAGTCTATAGTCTAGTCTATAGTCTAGTCTATAGTCTAGTCTATAGTCTAGTCTATAGTCTAGTCTATAGTCTAGTCATAGTCTAGTCTATAGTCTAGTCTATAGTCTAGTCTATAGTCTAGTCTATAGTCTAGTCTATAGTCTAGTCTATAGTCTAGTCTATAGTCTAGTCTATAGTCTAGTCTATAGTCTAGTCTATAGTCTAGTCTATAGTCTAGTCTATAGTCTAGTCTATAGTCTAGTCTATAGTCTAGTCTATAGTCTAGTCTATAGTCTAGTCTATAGTCTAGTCTATAGTCTAGTCTATAGTCTAGTCTATAGTCTAGTCTATAGTCTAGTCTATAGTCTAGTCTATAGTCTAGTCTATAGTCTAGTCTATAGTCTAGTCTATAGTCTAGTCTATAGTCTAGTCTATAGTCTCTATAGTCTAGTCTATAGTCTAGTCTATAGTCTAGTCTATAGTCTAGTCTATAGTCTAGTCTATAGTCTAGTCTATAGTCTAGTCTATAGTCTAGTCTATAGTCTAGTCTATAGTCTAGTCTATAGTCTAGTCTATAGTCTAGTCTATAGTCTAGTCTATAGTCTAGTCTATAGTCTAGTCTATAGTCTAGTCTATAGTCTAGTCTATAGTCTAGTCTATAGTCTAGTCTATAGTCTAGTCTATAGTCTAGTCTATAGTCTAGTCTATAGTCTAGTCTATAGTCTAGTCTATAGTCTAGTCTATAGTCTAGTCTATAGTCTAGTCTATAGTCTAGTCTATAGTCTAGTCTATAGTCTAGTCTATAGTCTAGTCTATAGTCTAGTCTATAGTCTAGTCTATAGTCTAGTCTATAGTCTAGTCTATAGTCTAGTCTATAGTCTAGTCTATAGTCTAGTCTATAGTCTAGTCTATAGTCTAGTCTATAGTCTAGTCTATAGTCTAGTCTATAGTCTAGTCTATAGTCTAGTCTATAGTCTAGTCTATAGTCTAGTCTATAGTCTAGTCTATAGTCTAGTCTATAGTCTAGTCTAGTCTATAGTCTAGTCTATAGTCTAGTCTATAGTCTAGTCTATAGTCTAGTCTATAGTCTAGTCTATAGTCTAGTCTATAGTCAGTCTATAGTCTAGTCTAGTCTAGTCGTCTATAGTCTAGTCTATAGTCTAGTCTATAGTCTAGTCTATAGTCTAGTCTATAGTCTAGTCTATAGTCTAGTCTATAGTCTAGTCTATAGTCTAGTCTATAGTCTAGTCTATAGTCTAGTCTATAGTCTAGTCTATAGTCTAGTCTATAGTCTAGTCTATAGTCTAGTCTATAGTCTAGTCTATAGTCTAGTCTATAGTCTAGTCTATAGTCTAGTCTATAGTCTAGTCTATAGTCTAGTCTATAGTCTAGTCTATAGTCTAGTCTATAGTCTAGTCTATAGTCTAGTCTATAGTCTAGTCTATAGTCTAGTCTATAGTCTAGTCTATAGTCTAGTCTATAGTCTAGTCTATAGTCTAGTCTATAGTCTAGTCTATAGTCTAGTCTATAGTCTAGTCTATAGTCTAGTCTATAGTCTAGTCTATAGTCTAGTCTATAGTCTAGTCTATAGTCTAGTCTATAGTCTAGTCTATAGTCTAGTCTATAGTCTAGTCTTAGTCTAGTCTATAGCTCTAGGCTATAGAGTCTAGTCTATAGTCTAGTCCTATAGAAAAGTCTGTAGTCTAGTCTATAGTCTAGTCTATAGAAAAATCTGTAGTCTAGTCTATAGTCTAGTCCTATAGTCTAGTCTATAGTCTAGTCTATAGTCTAGTTTATAGTCTAGTCTATAGTCTAGTCTATAGTCTAGTCTATAGTCTAGTCTATAGGTCTAGTCTATAGTCCTAGTCTAATCTAGTCTAGTCTATAGTCTAGTCTATAGTCTAGTCTATAGTCTAGTCTATAGTCTAAGTCTATAGTCTTAGTCTATAGTCCTAGTCTATAGTCTAGTCTATTAGTCTTAGTCTATATATAGTCCTAGTCTATAGTCTAGTCTATATCTAGTCTATAGTCCTAGTATATAGGTCTAGCCTCATAGTCTAGTCTATAGTCTAGTCTATAGTCTAGTCTAGTCTAGTCTAAGTCAGTCTATAGTCTAGCCAGTCTAGTCTATAGTCTAGTCTATAGTCTAGTCTATAGTCTAGTCTATAGTCTAGTCTATAGTCTAGTCTATAGTCTAGTCTATAGTTCTAGTCTATAGTCTAGTCTATAGTCTAGTCTATAGTCTAGTCTATAGTCTAGTCTATAGTCGAGTCTATAGTCTAGTCTATAGCCTAGCGATAGTCTAGTCTATAGTCTAGTCTATAGTCTAGTCTATAGTCTAGTCTATAGTCTAGTCTATAGTCTAGTCTATAGTCTAGTCTATAGTCTAAGTTCTATAGTCCTAGTCTATAGTCTAGTCTATAGTCTAGTCTATAGGTCTAGTCTATAGTCTAGGTCATTATAGTCTAGTCTATAGTCTAGTCTATAGTCTAGTCTATAGTCTCGTCTATAGTCTATTCTAATAGTCTAGTCTATAGTCTTCTATAGTCTAGTCTATAGTCTAGTCTATAGTCTAGTCGATAGTCTAGTCTATAGTCTAGTCTATAGTCTAGTCTATAGTCTAGTCTATAGTCTAGTCTATAGTCTAGTCTATAGTCTAGTCTATAGTCTAGTCTATAGTCTAGTATAGTCTAGTCTAGTCTTCTATAGTCTAGTCTATAGTCTAGTCTATAGTCTAGTCTATAGTCTAGTCTATAGTCTAGTCTATAGTCTAGTCTATAGTCTAGTCTATAATCTAGTCTATAGTCTAGTCTATAGTCAGTCTATAATCTAGTCTATAGTCTAGTATATAGTCTAGTCTATAGTCTAGTCTATAGTCTAGTCTATAGTCTAGTCTAGTCTAGTCTATAGTCTAGTATAGTCATTAAAAACTTCACCCATTGGTTGAAAAAAGACCACCGTAAATAGGCCAACACAGCAGGTGTTCACGTAAATCAATCGTCATTAAAAAATACCCTTCTGCCGTAGGGAAAAGGTTTTTTTCGTCGAAAATCCTACTAAAATCGCATCAAGTTTTCTAGATTCCATAGATATTTAAGACTTGAAAGTAGAGGTAAAACCATCATCATAGTGTTCTAGAGTATGAAATTACTTAAAGATTCCCAGAACATTGATATTTTTACATCATTTGTGTATGAACTTTTGCCCTCTTTTTAATACCTATAAATTATGATCAGCACTCTATTGTTTCAGAAAAAAATGTTACCATTTCAAGTATCCTCTTAATCCCTTAACAATTAATATATTACATCCTCATTTATAGGCATTAAAACTTGTTTTTTCGAACACTAATACAGTTACAGTTGTATAAATACATATATCATTGATTTTAAAGTAATACTTGAAATACAAGTGGTGAACGAAATGAATGATTCATAAATTAACAGGAAGCTCTTAAAAACCAGCCACCAAAAATTTAATTCGTTTTATTTATTGTGTTAATGAATGCTGCTGACACCAGGACTATTTAACCACTTCAAGGGTTTTTTTATTGAACAGTGTGTCCTTTCCAGCGAAGCTATAGTGTTAATGACTGGGGCGTATTAGCACTTAAGAGTGCCAGTTATAATAAGTTAAAAATACTTATTATTGAAATCATTTGAATCCTTGATTTCTAATTTAGGGGATGTGTGATATTGAAGGATAAATGAGAGTTTTTTTGTAGAAATCAAATGGTTAGATAGCAATAATTATAATAACTTAATCGATTCACTTTAAATTTCAAATATTTCTTTTTCTAAAAATGTTCAAACTAATTAATTTTCTTCTCAAAATTTATGACTTTACTTGTCCGTTTGCATTTAGTAATTTTTTTCCAGATTTTTTCTTTGGGTTTCTGTTTTTTTCCACATCCAACCACTTTGGCGACTTTGGCAAAGTAATAGTTAAGAAATTTTTATTGCCTTCAAAGTTTTTCTTGCCACAAAAACACTAAAAGACACTCTGTTGCAATAGTTTTTTTTTGTGTGTATGTGTGTCTCTTTTCTGTGTCTTTCACAGTCATGAATTTATATACAAAATGGTTATTTCAGCAATCGAAGCAAACAGTTGTTTTTGGGTTTTGCTCGCGAATTTTATAATATTTTTTCTTGAACAAAGTTTTATCATAGCAAAATTAATTGGTAAATGTGGTGGTCTCCTTAACATTAATACAATATGAATGTCGCGGATTTCTTTAAACTGTTAATTATAATTTGGAAATGCCCTACGTTAGGAAGGAAATAAATTTGGATTTAAGATGCTGTTGGTAAATGTATCAAAATTATAGAGAGGAAATGGGAAATACTTAACTAACTAACTAACTAACTAACTACTAACTACTAACTACTAACTAAACTAACTAACAACTACTAACTAACTAACTAACTACTACTAACTAACTACCTAACTAACTATACTACTACTAACTAACTAATACTAACTAACTAACTACTACTAACTAACTACTACTAACAACTAATAACTAACTCTAACTAACTAACTAACTAACTTAACGAACTAACTAACTACTAACGAACTAACTAACTACTAACTAACTAACTACCACTAACTACTAACTAACTAACTAACTAACTAACTACTAACTAACTAACTAACTAACTAACTAACTAACTACTAACTAACTAACTACTAACTAACTACTAACTAACTACTACTAACTAACTAACTAACTAACTAACTAACTACTAACTAACTAACTAACTAACTAACTAACTAACTAACTAACTAACTAACTAACTAACTAACTAACTAACTAACTAACTAACTAACTAACTACTAACTAACTACTAACTAACTAACTAACTACTAACTAACTAACTAACTAACTAACTAACTAACTAACTAACTAACTAACTAACTAACTAACTAACTACTAACTAACTAACTAACTAACTAACTACTAACTACTACTAACTAACTAACTAACTAACTAACTAACTAACTAACTAACTAACTACTAACTAACTAACTAACTAACTAACTAACTAACTAACTAACTAACTAACTAACTAACTAACTAACTAACTAACTAACTAACTACTAACTAACTAACTAACTAACTAACTAACTAACTAACTAACTAACTAACTAACTAACTAACTAACTAACTAACTAACTACTAACTAACTAACTAACTAACTACTAACTACTAACTAACTAACTAATAACTATTAACGAACTACTAACTAACTAACTAACTAACTAACTAACTAACTAACTAACTAACTAACTAACTAACTAACTAACTAACTAACTAACTACTAACTAACTAACTAACTAACTAACTAACTAACTAACTAACTACTAACTAACTAACTAACTAACTAACTACTAACTAACTAACTAACTAACTAACTAACTAACTTAACTACTAACTAACTAACTAACTAACTAACTACTAACTAACTAACTAACTAACTAACTAACTAACTAACTAACTAACTAACTAACTAACTAATTAACTAACTAACTAACTAACTAACTAACTAACACTAAGAATCAGTATAGAAATCTCATTTTAATCTATAACCTGATGACTGATATGAAAAAATCAACTTCCCAGTTGGTCACTCCTAACAAGGTTATTATTTCAACGAGGTCTTCAATTCTTATTTATTAACCCCCTTATTCACAAACAAAATTTTTATTTTATAAACAGTTTATAAATTAGATTTTGTATGAAAATTTTGTTTTATAAACCTTTTATAAAATAAAAATGTTGTTTGTGAATAAGGGGGTAATAATTTTAAAAACCAATGAAATTTAATTTCAGTTTTTCATTTCATTGAAACAAATTTGTTGTACAACCCATTTCTTAGCTTTAAATTTCAATCTGTATTTTTTATTAAAAGTCATTTTTTAAAACCCCTATTATAATCATTACCATACATACCACTTCAT
Organism: Lucilia sericata; assembly: GCF_015586225.1. NCBI lineage: Eukaryota > Metazoa > Arthropoda > Insecta > Diptera > Calliphoridae > Lucilia > Lucilia sericata. Next base: position 10,240 of record NW_023996317.1, on the reverse strand, counting down.
ACACAACAAAGCACCTCAAGGAGTAACTTTTTACAAAGACAAATTTCACCATTAAATTCATGGTCATACAGAGATACAAAATAAAACTTTCTACTGCTGTTGTAGTAGTTGTAAATATGTAACAAATAAAGCAGAAATAAAGAAAAAGAAAGAAAACTTTTTTAAATGACCCCTTGTGGCTTGTTGATGATGCATAATTTCACACATAAATGTGTTAAAAAGCCTCTTTGTTACTCGTGCTAATAATCAAGGCTAAAAGAAAAACCACAACTCGAAACTTTAATTTAACCCTCAATAGAAGTTTAGAAATGAAAACCGAAAAAAAGGAAAACATATAAAGAATAATAATAATAACAAATAAGCAATGAAAAATATACTCCTGAGGCCAGGAAAACCACAAATACTAACACACCATTATCATACAAACCCCAGCCTAAGAATAAACAATACTTTTAGTTGTTGCTGTTTATCTAACAATATTTAAAGTCAGAAAAAAATGGCCAGCAACGTATAGATGATAGAAAAGTTGAAGGAGTCATATAGACAGCCGAATGAAAAAAAAGTTGTTTTATTTTTGTTTACCTTAGTGAAAGTGTATGAATGAATAACTTTATTTAAGACTGGGAAGTATGATGAAGTGTCTTTTCCACTTATTGTTTGAACTGTTTTTGCTGTTCAATTGTTATTCAAGCTTTTTGTTGTATGAACCGCAGCACAATGAATAAAAAGTTGTTTCTTTATATGTGTATTATTCCTGGAGGATATGATAAATAGCCCGGACGGATAACGATTTATTTTGTGTCAATCTTCTCGAAGAAAAAAAGTTAATAAATAAAAAAAAAACCAAAGCTGAATGTGAACCTTTGGCACTTTTTTAAAATTTTGTTTTAAATTAAAATATAGAAAAATTAAGAAAATTCGACATTTCTATCAGAAAACGACCGAAATCGACTATTGTGTTTTTAAAGAAGTTTGAATGTAAGAAATGATATGAAAATAATTTTTATGTATGCCTCATGGGGTGGGGGGGGGTCTAAAATTGAAACTATTCATACACTATCTCACTGGAGAAGAATCGATAATTGTTGGAACTAAATCAGTCATTTCTATGTTGGTAAACCTTTCGGAATAAAACTTGTCCTGGGAGTAGTTAAGGAGTACTAAAGTTTAAAAAAATCAAGTTAGTTAGTATTTTAGTTAGTCAGTTAGTTAGTTAGTTGTAGTTAGTTAGTTAGTTAGTTTAGTTAGTTAGTTTAGTTAGTTAGTTAGTTAGTTTTTTAGTTTAGTTAGTTAGTTGTTTAGTTAGTTAGTTCGTTCGTTTTAGTTAGTTCTTCGTTCGTTCGTTCGTTAGTTCGTTCGTTAGTTCTTTTCTTCGTTAGTTTTTCGTTAGTTCGTTTCGTTAGTTCGTTTTCGTTCTTGTTAGTTCGTTCGTTCTTCGTTCGTTTTTCGTTCGTTAGTTCGTTCGTTTGTTAGTTAGTTAGTTAGTTAGTTGTTCGTTCGTTCGTTAGTTAGTCGTTCGTTCGTTCTTCGTTCGTTCGTTTCGTTAGTTAGTTCGTTCGTTCGTTAGTTTCGTTCGTTCGTTCGTCGTTCGTTCGTTCGTTCGTTCGTTCGTTCGTTCGTTCGTTCGTTCGTTCGTTCGTTCGTTCGTTCGTTCGTTAGTTCGTTCTTTCGTTCGTTCGTTGTTCTTCGTTCGTTCTTCGTTCGTTGTTCGTTCGTTCGTTCGTTCGTTCGTTTCGTTCGTTCGTTCGTTTCGTTCGTTCGTTCTTTCGTTCGTTCGTTTCGTTCGTTCGTTCGTTCGTTCGTTCGTTCTTCGTTCGTTTCGTTCGTCGTTCGTTCGTTCGTTTTCGTTCGTTCGTTCGTTCGTTCGTTCGTTTTCGTTTTCGTTCGTTTCGTTCGTTCGTTCGTTCGTTCGTTCGTTTCGTTCGTTTTCGTTCGTTCTTTCGTTCGTTCGTTCGTTCGTTCTTCGTTCGTTCGTTAGTTTCGTTCGTTCGTTTAGTCGTTGTTCGTTCGTTGTTCGTTTTCTTTTTTTTTTTTCTTTTCGTGTTATTCCTCCTGCTCCATGCCTGGCGTATGATAATATTTCATTTACTACTATCAATTATGCGCCGTGTTTATGTGCGCTTTTTTCTCTTTGTTTATAGTATTTAGTTACTAAAATGTATAATATTGGTTAGCTACCCTAAGAATTTAACATAAATATGTAATTTTTTCTTTCTTTTAAATACTCCAATACATTTATACAAAAATTCTTCTTTATGTATGTGTTAATTAACTTCAAACGATATTCGTTTCATAAAAAATATAGAATTCCAATTTTTCCCCTACAACTATGGAAGAAAAAAAACCAGAAATAGCAGAAACAAGAAAAAATCATAATAAAATCATCATCAGCGTCATCAATAATTAATGATACGGACATGACCCATGCTATGATCACGATTCACATATGTTTTCTTAACAAATCCCTGAACTTCATTCAATACAACATGTTGCCATAATAACATTTCAAAATTCCAACATAAACTCATACACTTCTGTAATAAGTAAATAACTAAGCCAGTGTATGTTAACCTTATTGAATATGTTCTGTATTACCAACAAATACACTTACATCCCCCTCGACACTTTTGTTGATGGCATTCGATGTGGCAACAAATAATCGAAAATTAAGCAACAATTTATTAGTAAATATTCTTGCTTCTCCTATTCCTTCGAACTTTCTTTTTGATTTTTATTTTATTGTGTGGATTTTTTTCCAATTTTCCTATGGCCTATGATGGGACGTTTAAAGACCCACCTACTTTTTGCTTTTTGTTTGCTCCACTTATTGTTGGATTGTGTGTTTTAAGGTTATTTAAGTATCTAGTATTTTACTCTCTAAATGAAAATTAAATTAGAGGAATGTAGGTTTATTAGGCAACACCATTTCCAAATATATATGTATCAGTATATATATATCAGTTCTGTTCTAGTTCTGTTCTAGTTCTGTTCTAGTTCTGTTCTAGTTCTGTTCTAGTTCTGTTCTAGTTCTGTTCTAGTTCTGTTCTAGTTCTGTTCTAGTTCTGTTCTAGTTCTGTTCTAGTTCTGTTCTAGTTCTGTTCTAGTTCTGTTCTAGTTCTGTTCTAGTTCTGTTCTAGTTCTGTTCTAGTTCTGTTCTAGTTCTGTTCTAGTTCTCTTCTAGTTCTGTTCTAGTTCTGTTCTAGTTCTGTTCTAGTTCTGTTCTAGTTCTGTTCTAGTTCTCTTCTAGTTCTGTTCTAGTTCTGTTCTAGTTCTGTTCTAGTTCTCTTCTAGTTCTGTTCTAGTTCTGTTCTAGTTCTGTTCTAGTTCTGTTCTAGTTCTGTTCTAGTTCTGTTCTAGTTCTGTTCTAGTTCTGTTCTAGTTCTGTTCTAGTTCTGTTCTAGTTCTGTTCTAGTTCTGTTCTAGTTCTGTTCTAGTTCTTTTCTAGTTCTGTTCTAATTCTGTTCTAGTTCTGTTCTAGTTCTGTTCTAGTTCTGTTCTAGTTCTGTTCTAGTTCTGTTCTAGTTCTGTTCTAGTTCTGTTCTAGTTCTGTTCTAGTTCTGTTCTAGTTCTGTTCTAGTTCTGTTCTAGTTCTGTTCTAGTTCTGTTCTAGTTCTGTTCTAGTTCTGTTCTAGTTCTGTTCTAGTTATGTTCTAGTTATGTTCTAGTTATGTTCTAGTTATGTTCTAGTTATGTTCTAGTTATGTTCTAGTTCTATTCTGCTATTGTTCTGCTCTAGTTCTGTTCTAGTTCTGTTCTAGTTCTGTTTTAGTTCTGTTTTAGTTCTGTTCTAGTTCTGTTCTAGTTCTGTTCTAGTTCTGTTCTAGTTCTGTTCTAGTTCTGTTCTAGTTCTGTTCTAGTTCTGTTCTAGTTCTGTTCTAGTTCTGTTCTAGTTCTGTTCTAGTTCTGTTCTAGTTCTAGTTCTGTCTAGTTCTGTTCTAGTTCTGTTCTAGTTCTGTTCTAGTTCTGTTCTAGTTCTGTTCTAGTTCTGTTCTAGTTCTGTTCTAGTTCTGTTCTAGTTCTTCTAGTTCTGTTCTAGTTCTGTTCTAGTTCTGTTCTAGTTCTGTTCTAGTTCTGTTCTAGTTCTGTTCTAGTTCTGTTCTAGTTCTGTTCTAGTTCTGTTCTAGTTCTGTTCTAGTTCTGTTCTAGTTCTGTTCTGTTCTAGTTCTGTTCTAGTTCTGTTCTAGTTCTGTTCTAGTTCTGTTCTAGTTCTGTTCTAGTTCTGTTCTAGTTCTGTTCTAGTTCTGTTCTAGTCTGTTCTAGTTCTGTTCTAGTTCTGTTCTAGTTCTGTTCTAATTCTGTTCTAGTTCTGTTCTAGTTCTGTTCTAGTTCTGTTCTAGTTCTGTTCTAGTTCTGTTCTAGTTCTGTTCTAGTTCTGTTCTAGTTCTGTTCTAGTTCTGTTCTAGTTATGTTCTAGTTATGTTCTAGTTCTGTTCTAGTTATGTTCTAGTTCTGTTCTAGTCTGTTCTAGTTCTGTTCTAGTTCTGTTCTAGTTCTGTTCTAGTTCTGTTCTAGTTCTGTTCTAGTTCTGTTCTAGTTCTGATCTAGTTCTGTTCTAGTTCTGTTCTAGTTATGTTCTAGTTCTGTTCTAGTTCTGTTCTAGTTCTGTTCTAGTTCTGTTCTAGTTCTGTTCTAGTTATGTTCTAGTTATGTTCTACTTATGTTCTAGTTATGTTCTAGTTATGTTCTAGTTCTATTCTGCTATTGTTCTGCTCTAGTTCTGTTCTAGTTCTGTTCTAGTTCTGTTCTAGTTCTGTTCTAGTTCTGTTTCTAGTTCTGTTCTAGTTCTGTTCTAGTTCTGTTCTAGTTCTGTTCTAGTTCTGTTCTAGTTCTGTTCTAGTTCTGTTCTAGTTCTGTTCTAGTTCTGTTCTAGTTCTGTTCTAGTTCTGTTTTAGTTCTGTTCTAGTTCTGTTCTAGTTCTGTTCTAGTTCTGTTCTAGTTCTGTTCTAGTTCTCTTCTAGTTCTCTTCTAGTTCTGTTCTAGTTCTGTTCTAGTTCTGTTCTAGTTCTGTTCTAGTTCTCTTCTAGTTCTGTTCTAGTTCTGTTCTAGTTCTGTTCTAGTTCTCTTCTAGTTCTGTTCTAGTTCTGTTCTAGTTCTGTTCTAGTTCTGTTCTAGTTCTGTTCTAGTTCTGTCTAGTTCTGTTCTAGTTCTGTTCTAGTTCTGTTCTAGTTCTGTTCTAGTTCTGTTCTAGTTCTGTTCTAGTTCTGTTCTAGTTCTAGTTCTGTTCTAGTTCTGTTCTAGTTCTGTTCTAGTTCTGTTTCTAGTTCTGTTCTAATTCTGTTCTAGTTCTGTTCTAGTTCTGTTCTAGTTCTGTTCTAGTTCTGTTCTAGTTCTGTTCTAGTTCTGTTCTAGTTCTGTTCTAGTTCTGTTCTAGTTCTGTTCTAGTTATGTTCTAGTTATGTTCTAGTTATGTTCTAGTTATGTTCTAGTTATGTTCTAGTTCTATTCTGCTATTGTTCTGCTCTAGTTCTGTTCTAGTTCTGTTCTAGTTCTGTTCTAGTTCTGTTCTAGTTCTGTTCTAGTTCTGTTCTAGTTCTGTTCTAGTTCTGTTCTAGTTCTGTTCTAGTTCTGTTCTAGTTCTGTTCTAGTTCTGTTCTGTTCTAGTTCTGTTCTGTTCTAGTTCTGTTCTAGTTCTGTTCTAGTTCTGTTCTAGTTCTGTTCTAGTTCTGTTCTAGTTCTGTTCTAGTTATGTTTCTAGTTATGTTCTATTGTTCTGCTCTAGTTCTGTTCTAGTTCATTAAATTGTGAAATGAAACCTCTGAAAAATACAATATTTTTCTCCACTCAACTTCTGGTTGCTTATCCACTTATTATCTCTGGTGTAGTTAATTAACATTTGCCCTCAAAAATATGTTTCCTTCAGTCGTATGCTGAGGAATTTCATTTTTTGTTTGCTTTGGTTATTTCCTTTAACTTTTACTCGAACACATACTCGTAAAATAATTTTACTAAAGAAAATTTATGTCCGTTTTTGTGCTACTAAAATACAAGTAGGCTTTTAATGGCAAAATAACAGAAAAAAATGGAAAAAATTAGATGAAATAGCAAAACTAATTAGCAGTAAATGAGAAATTAAAAATCGTAAGAACAATTACACATGATATTCTTGAACTGCAGTTAGGAAGTAATATTATTTTATTGTCTTAAAAAAAACTAATTTCATATATGAGTTTTAAAAGGAAATGAAATTGTTGGCATGAAACCTAAATATTTAAGGGGCAATTTAAAGTGTAGAAAATTTCTATTATTAGAGAGTTAAGGAAACAAAGTTAGGAGATCATATTTTTTAATTTCGTTATTATTTTTTAAATAAGTTTTTTTTAATCTCCTTTCCGTTATAATTTAAAAATTCTCAATAACTCAACTTCGATTTTTTTTCTATTTATTCCACTAAAGTGGTTATAAAAACAATCTTAACCGGCAGAAAAACCAGAGAAATAGAAGAAAAAAAAAAAAAAAAACAATTTTAAAACAAAAGTAAATACTAAATCAATGACATAACTGCGCCGCTACTAATTCATAGACATAGAAAAGGATATTACTATGACTGTGGTAAATACAGCATTACTCACACCGCACCGTACAACCCAACTATTCATCCAAAATAGAACGGAAACAATAGCCTGACAAGCTGAGGATATGGTAAATGCCAATCAGCAAAAAAAGTAAAATATCTACAACAACTGAACAAAAACAATAAAGAAATAATAATACTCCATATAAAATCGCTAAAAATAACTGTGTACAATTGAACTCTACTAAATAAAGAAGAGTAAAATAGCAAATACTGTTCATATTGCAGTAAGTAGAATGTAGGGATTTTGATAAAAAATAATTTCCGGGATTTTGAAAAGCTTTAGGAAAAAAAAAATATTTTTTTTTAAATTCCTTAAAGTATGCAAGACAAATTTGCATAATAGCACCTGCTCTTGGAATATTCGCGAAACTACTTACAATCATATGAAATGTTATTTAATTTTTAAAGATTTAAATTAGGAATTTTATTGACAAGACATTTAAAATTATTGGTTCAAAACTCCCAGACCTACAACGTCTCCACGCATACGCTATCATGCACCAGAAACCCTTTACTTTTAAAGCAACAAAATGAAGCAGGCATTGTTGCAAGGCAAACGGTTAAAATCCAACAATTTGTGATTCATTTAATTTCTTTTTCTGCTTAAACAATATTTTATATTCACATACAAAAGCAAAATTTTTAGATATATAAATATATGTGTTATGTATGTACCTAGATACCCATTAGGGGGCTATAGTTTTTAATGTAAAAACTAAAAGATATAGTTCATCCAAGTTTTATAGGGAACTGCTTCCTTTCGTTTAATTCGATTTGACAAATGGCTGCAATCTGATGAGATTAACAATGTAGCTCTCAATGGGCCACGGTCGCGAGATTCTTGGTCTCAGATGTTTCTTATGGTTGTATTGAGGGCATAAATTTCAGCCTGAAAACGATGTAGGCATTTGGCAATCTGATTGAGACCTTGATACCAAGCTTAGTAACAGCTTATCTACCATCAGAGTAGACTAAACCTATTCTTCTCTTGATTTTATAGATCTTCTCAAAGCTTGGATTATAGTCCATCCATTGCTTTACACTTGATTCGGTAGAATAGTGCCACGACGTAGGCCCATATATACCACCCTAATCAATATACATATTATCTATAGCATCAGTATTTATTAGTCTCGTAATCCTCAGACAGTTGTTGATATATATTTTCCCGCTATCTCTCTATACAGCGATACTAAACTAAACAATAACCCATACATACTACTAGTAAAATCATACCAAACTAAAACCGAAAAAAAAAAAATCATTGAAAGGCAAAACCAACCACCATACCACCTCATCTCTAAAACATTATACTCGTAAACTGTTAAATCATCTTTAGAAACCGCGTATTATGCACTTATCAAGTGATTTTTTTTTCGATATTTTTTTTACTCGAACAATAAATGAATTTGTTGGTTTTTTATATGCGAAAAAAAAAAATATATTTCTATATAAAACAAAATGCAAAAAGGCAAAAATATGGTGACTGAGATTTTGTATTTTTCCCAAGCAAAAGAGGAATTGTATTTGTGTGTTTAAGGTTTTTTATTGTATTTTTCATATAAAATGATATATTGTTGCAGAATTGTAAATCTAAAGTCAATAACATTGTAGTGAGTATTATTTATTTTTAGACTTTAAAATATAGAGAGAGATTTTTGTCGGCTGATTGCAGTGTTTGTTTTTGTGGTTTAAAGATGTTGATGGGATGTTAAAATATACAGTTATGAAGAAAGTTTGGAATTAAAGTAATGAAGCAATTTTCTTATCAAAATATTGAAAATAAAGTCCAAAAATTGATTTTCTATAGCAGGCGTTGAAGGGAAATGATTACATAAAGTGATTCATTACATGGGACAGTGGGGCAGGATGGAAATTTTTTGGAAATAAATTTGGCATTTCTAGGCGGAGCTATGGGGCTCAAAGTAGAGTACCTTCGACATGTACAATATTTTTTAAAATTTCCACCCAATTGTTTTCTATTAGTTAGTTAGTTAGTTAGTTAGTTGTTAGTTATTAGTTAGTTAGTTAGTTAGTAGTTCGTTAGTTAGTTAGTTAGTTAGTTAGTTAGTTAGTTAGTTAGTTAGTTAGTTCGTTAGTTCGTTCGTTAGTTAGTTCGTTACGTTCGTTATTCGTTCGTTCGTTCGTTCTTAGTTCGTTGTTAGTTCGTTGTTCGTTTTCGTTCGTTCGTTGTTCGTTCGTTCGTTCGTTCGTTCGTTCTTTCGTTAGTTCGTTCGTTCGTTCGTTCGTTCGTTCGTTCGTTCGTTTCGTTCGTTCGTTCGTTCGTTCGTTTTCGTTCGTTCGTTGTTGTTCGTTTCGTTCGTTCGTTCGTTCGTTCGTTCGTTCGTTCTCGTTCGTTCTTTCGTTCGTTCGTTCGTTCGTTAGTTCGTTCGTTTCGTTCGTTCGTTCGTTCGTTGTTCGTTCTTTCGTTCGTTCTTCGTTCGTTCGTTCGTTTCGTTCGTTCGTTCGTTCTTTCGTTCGTTGTTCGTTCGTTCGTTCGTTCGTCGTTCGTTCGTTTCGTTCGTTCGTTCGTTCGTTCGTTCGTCGTTCGTTCGTTCGTTTCGTTCGTTCGTTCGTTCGTTCGTTCGTTCTTTCGTTTGTTCGTTCGTTCGTTCGTTCGTTCGTTCGTCGTTCGTTCGTTTTCGTTCGTTCGTTCGTTCGTTTTTCGTTCGTTCGTTCGTTCGTTCGTTCGTTCGTTCGTTCGTTCGTTCTTTCGTTTCGTTTTCGTTCTTCGTTCGTTCGTTCGTTCGTTCTTCGTTCGTTCGTTCGTTCGTTTCTTCGTTCGTTCGTTCGTTCGTTTGTCGTTTCGTTCGTTCGTTCGTTCGTTCGTTGTTCGTTCGTTCGTTCGTTCGTTTCGTTCGTTCGTTCGTTCGTTCGTTCGTTCTTCGTTATTCGTTCTCGCGTTCGTTCGTTCGTTCGTTCGTTCGTTCGTTCGTTTCGTTCGTTCGTTCGTTCGTTCGTTCGTTGTTCGTTCGTTCGTTCGTTCGTTCGTTCGTTCGTTCGTTCGTTCGTTTCGTTCGTTCGTTCGTTCGTTCGTTCGTTCGTTGTTCGTTCGTTCGTTCGTTCGTTCGTTTCGTTCGTTCGTTCGTTGTTTCGTTCGTTCGTTCGTTCGTTTCGTTCGTTCGTTCGTTCGTTCGTTCGTTTCGTTCGTTCGTTTTCGTTCGTTCGTTTCGTTCGTTCGTTCGTTTCGTTCGTTCGCGTTCGTTTCGTTCGTTCGTTCGTTCTTCGTTTCGTTCGTTCGTTTCGTTCGTCGTTCGTTCGTTCGTCTTTCGTTCGTTCAGTTCGTTTCGTTCGGTTCGTTCGTTCGTTTGTTCGTTCGTTCGTTCGTTCGTTCGTTCGTTCGTTCGTTCGTTCGTTCGTTCGTTCGTTCGTCTGTTCCTCGCGCTCGGCGGCGTGTGGTCACTTTTGGCATTAAACAATGTTTTATATAATAATGTAACCCATCTCAAAGTCTATTCTGTCACCTTTGAAATAATGCTTACCATCTGACGTTTTCTCTCTCTTCTTCAAGATATCTTAAGTTGGATCGTTTCCGCTAATATCGTAATAAATTTTTCTTATATTTAAAAAGGTGAGCATGATATCTCCATATCCATATAAGGATATTTGTCGAATATCTCACTATCTCCTCTAGAGTCTTCCGTTTTTCTTGAACACTTCTGGGAG
>NW_023996316.1:0-48932 GCF_015586225.1 Lucilia sericata | reverse complement strand
CGCATTTTAATAATTATAATCTTTTATCCTTTCTTAAGAATACAATAGAAAACGAAAAAAAAAATAAAGAAAAATTAGGAGACAAATACCTAGTGCAATAACAACACCGAGACCTCTTACAACTTTTTTAATTTTCGCTTTTAACAACATACAAAATAAAAATGGTCCCAAATATGTAAACTGCCAAAGGACTCAAAAGGGTATTCGCAAAAAATTTGTTTAAACATTGTAACGTTTTACGACCAATGATCTATTTTCATTATTTAATATTGACCTTTAAAAAAGTATTTGAAAATCTCTGTCTTCTTTCTTTATCCCTTTCAAAGCATAATAAATTGCTTCTCATGAATTTTCTCAGATTTTTATAGATATTTATTGTTATACTATTAAGGTGGAATGCCTTAATCCCCTTTTTGGTGGTTCATTATAAATTTGTTTATATTGACAGTTATTAATTTAAATAAATTCAATTTGTTCTTTTGTAACTGCCACCTTTAAATTCAAATAAACTTTGTTTATTTTATATAAATTCAATTAAAGATTCGAATATAAACTAGACTATACTAGACTATAGACTAGACTATAGACTAGACTATAGACTAGACTATAGACTAGACTATAGACTAGACTATAGACTAGACTATAGACTAGACTATAGACTAGACTATAGACTAGACTATAGTCTAGACTATAGACTAGACTATAGACTAGACTATAGACTAGACTATAGACTAGACTATAGACTAGACTATAGACTAGACTATAGGCTAGACTATAGGCTAGACTATAGACTAAACTATAGACTAGACTATAGACTGGACTATAGACTAGACTATAGACTAGACTATAGACTAGACTATAAACTAGACTATAGACTAGACTATAGACTAGACTATGGACTAGACTATAGACTAGACTATAGACTAGACTATAGACTAGACTATAGACTAGACTATAGACTAGACTATAGACTAGACTATAGACTAGACTATAGACTAGACTATAGACTAGACTATAGACTATAGACTAGACTATAGACTAGACTATAGACTAGACTATAGACTAGACTATAGACTAGACTATAGACTAGACTATAGACTAAACTATAGACTAGACTATAGACTAGACTATAGACTAGACTATAGACTAGACTATAGACTAGACTATAGACTAGACTATAGACTAGACTATAGACTAGACTATAGACTAGACTATAGACTAGACTATAGACTAGACTATAGACTAGACTATAGACTAGACTATAGACTAGACTATAGACTAGACTATAGACAAGACTATAGACTACTATAGACTAGACTATAGACTAGACTATAGACTAGACTTAGACTAGACTATAGACTAGACTATAGACTAGACTATAGACTAGACTATAGACTAGACTATAGACTAGACTATAGACTAGACTATAGACTAGACTATAGACTAGACTATAGACTAGACTATAGACTAGACTATAGACTAGACTATAGACTAGACTATAGACTAGACTATAGACTAGACTATAGACTAGACTATAGACTAGACTATAGACTAGACTATAGACTAGACTATAGACTAGACTATAGACTAGACTATAGACTAGACTATAGACTAGACTATAGACTAGACTATAGACTAGACTATAGACTAGACTATAGACTAGACTATAGACTAGACTTATAGACTATAGACTAGACTATAGACTAGACTATAGACTAGACTATCTAGACTATAGACTAGACTATAGACTAGACTATAGACTAGACTATAGACTAGACTATAGACTAGACTATAGACTAGACTATAGACTAGACTATAGACTAGACTATAGACTAGACTATAGACTAGACTATAGACTAGACTATAGACTAGACTATAGACTAGACTATAGACTAGACTAGACTATGGACTAGACTATAGACTAGACTATAGACTAGACTATGGACTAGACTATAGACAAGACTATAGACTAGACTATAGACTAGACTATAGACTAGACTATAGACTAGACTATAGACTAGACTATAGACTAGACTAGACTAGACTAGACTAGACTATAGACTAGACTATAGACTAGACTATAGACTAGACTATAGACTAGACTATAGACTAGACTATAGACTAGACTATAGACTAGACTATAGACTAGACTATAGACTAGACTATAGACTAGACTATAGACTAGACTATAGACTAGACTATAGACTAGACTATAGACTAGACTATAGACTAGACTATAGACTAGACTATAGACTAGACTATAGACTAGACTATAGACTAGACTATAGACTAGACTATAGACTAGACTATAGACTAGACTATAGACTAGACTGTGGACTATACTATAGACTAGACTATAGACTAGACTATAGACTAGACTATAGACTAGACTATAGACTAGACTATAGACTAGACTATAGACTAGACTATAGACTAGACTATAGACTAGACTATAGACTAGACTATAGACTAGACTATAGACTAGACTATAGACTAGACTATAGACTAGACTATAGACTAGACTATATACTAGACTATAGACTAGACTATAGACTAGACTATAGACTAGACTATAGACTAGACTATAGACTAGACTATAGACTAGACTATCTACTAGACTATAGACTAGACTATAAGACCTAGACTATAGACTAGACTAAGACTAGACTATAGACTAGACTATAGACTAACTTAGACAGACAAGACTAGACTATAGACTAGAAAATAGACTAGACTATAGACTAGACTATAGACTAGACTATAGACTAGACTATAGACGAGACTATCTAGACTATAGACGAGACTATAGACTAGACTATAGACTGGACTATAGACTAGACTATATACTAGACTATAGACTGACTATAGAACTAGACTATAGACTAGACTTAGACTAACTATTAGACTCAGACTCCCTTCGTGCAAGGAGATTTTCCCCGCACATAGTTGCATTGTCCCCCATTGAAAATCTGTTGAGTTGAAAACAGCAACCGAGGAGAGAATCTAGACTTATGCATATTCAGTTTTTAAGCCAGCAGTCTCTCCCGCATTTGGTTTTAAACCACACCACTACGTAGAACACGAAGGAACTCCACTAGTGAGTAGTCTTGCGGACAACTGGCCCCCGTAGTACCAAAATATGTAATTCTCTTATTCGACCCATGTAAAATAATGGCAAGGCCGAGAATACATCACCACTAATTTTAGATGTACTGTAGCACTCTTCTTTTTCCGCAGATTGTAATTACACCAAGATGAAGGAAGTTGATCAAGGTAACATGCCCCGGGGGGATGTTCGCTTAAAATTAATAATTTAATTATGTTTTTTTTTCTAATTTTAGTTTTACAATTTTAGTTTTATTTTTAACTTCCCTTACGCAATCTTTAGAGCAGAAAATCATCTCAATATTCGGATGAGAAATTTTCATCCTGAATGTTCCATCAATATAAATCACACATGGTTGAGTATGATTTATTAAAATATGTCAACATATGATAATGTTCTTATAAAATATTCATTTTGGACTACTTAACATCAATGTCTCTATAAATAAGTAAACGTTCTCAACTATAGTCATTTCATACTTAAAAAAGTTGAAATTGCATGTCAACTTTTACGTACAAATGGGGGAGTTAAATGTAAAATAAAATAAACGAAACAATTTACAAAATTATTGCTTGTCAAGTTGTTTCTCAGCACAAGTACTTACTTATTTACTTGTACTATGCGACAGCCAAGAGACACAGTTACTTGAAATAACTTATTCATGTCATATTAGTTGAAAATATCTAAGAATTTTTTTTTTTAAATTATACAATTTCCAATTAGCCTTACAATATTATAGTATAAACATATGAAGAATGTACAGTAAACCCTCGATTACATGGTCAGCAATTTTATTAATTTTAGCTATGATTTGTATAATTTCAAATCAAAACTGAGATAACCGCAATAGTAATCTAATCCATGTTATCGAGAGTTTACTGTAATAATAGATATGTTAACATTCTTTGAAATGTCAGCCACATACTATAAAACACATGATTGGAATGAATTTTCCTACACATGAATGGTTACGATGTCATTTACATGTTAACTGAATGAATGCTATTTTAGTTTAAAATTAATGCCAACCAACATCAAATAAAGTAAAGTGTCTTTATAAATAAAATAAACAAAATATAAAAAAAAAACTTAAAAAAAATGAAAAATATATACATTTTTACAAGAACATCAACATCATCATCATCATCATGATGAGCATTAACATCTAGTAGCATTAATATCAATGTAAATTTCAATTTCTTTTGATATTCACTTCATCAAATATTTGTGTGATTACTTAGGCAAATAAAATTTTTGTAAATTTTTTTTCTCGTTTCGTTGTTTAGAAATTACATGCTTGTAAAATAAACATATGAATTTAAATAAATAAATATGTAAATATACCTATGTACATGTAATTGTTGTTGTGTATTTTTACTAAGTCATAAATATGAAATGAAATGTTAAAAGGTAGTAACAGGAAAACCAATATTTGTTTTAGTTTAAACTGAAGCTAAATTCCCTTAATGTTTTTTGTTGACGGTTTTAAAGGACCACCCACTTTTATTTAGATAAATTGCTGTTCATTTATAGAATTTATTATATTTTAATAAAGGATATGTTATATTGACAATAATATTAATTTCAATATTCGAAAGATTAAATCAGAAATCTTAAATTATTTCTATAATCTCTACTATAATCTAGTTCATAGTCTCGCCTATAGTTCAGAATCGATTATAGTGCAATATGTACTATACTATAGTCTAGTCTAGTCTATAGTCTAGTCTAGTCTATCTAGTCTAGTCTAGTCTAGTCTAGTCTAGTCTAGTCTAGTCTAGTCTAGTCTAGTCTAGTCTAGTCTAGTCTAGTCTAGTCTAGTCTATAGTCTAGTCTAGTCTAGTCTAGTCTAGTCTAGTCTATAGTCTAGTCTAGTCTATAGTCTAGTCTATAGTCTAGTCTATAGTCTAGTCTATAGTCTAGTCTATAGTCTAGTCTATAGTCTAGTCTATAGTCTAGTCTATAGTCTAGTCTATAGTCTAGTCTATAGTCTAGTCTATAGTCTAGTCTATAGTCTAGTCTATAGTCTAGTCTATAGTCTAGTCTATAGTCTAGTCTATAGTCTAGTCTATAGTCTATAGTCTAGTCTAGAGTTCAGTCTATTAGTCTAGTCTATAGTCTAGTTCATAGTCTAGTCTATAGTCTAGTCTATTCGTTATGTCTCTAGTCTAGTTCTATAGTCTAGTCTATAGTCTAGTCTATTAGTCTAGTCTATAGTCTCGTCTATAGGTCTAGTCTATAGTCTAGTTCTAATTCTAGTCTTAGTCCTAGTCTATAGTAGTCTTAGTCTAGTCTAGAGCTCTAGTCTAGTCTATAGTCTAGTCTATAGTCTAGTCTATAGTCTAGTCTTATAGTCTAGTCTATAGTCTAGTCTATAGTCTAGTCTATAGTCTAGTCTATAGTCTAGTCTATAGTCTAGTCTATAGTCTAGTCTATAGTCTAGTCTATGTCTAGTCTATAGTCTAGTCTATAGTCTAGTCTCTAGTCTAGTCTATAGTCTAGTCTATAGTCTAGCTATAGTCTAGTCTATAGTCTAGTCTCTCTAGTCTGTCTATAGTCTAGTCTATAGTCTAGTCTATAGTCTAGTCTATAGTCTAGTCTATAGTCTAGTCTATAGTCTAGTCTATAGTCTAGTCTATAGTCTAGTCTATAGTCTAGTCTATAGTCTAGTCTATAGTCTAGTCTATAGTCTAGTCTATAGTCTAGTCTATAGTCTAGTCTATAGTCTAGTCTATAGTCTAGTCTATAGTCTAGTCTATAGTCTAGTCTATAGTCTAGTCTATAGTCTAGTCTATAGTCTAGTCTATAGTCTAGTCTATAGTCTAGTCTATAGTCTAGTCTATAGTCTAGTCTATAGTCTAGTCTATAGTCTAGTCTAGTCTAGTCTATAGTCTAGTCTATAGTCTAGTCTATAGTCTAGTCTATAGTCTAGTCTATAGTCTAGTCTATAGTCTAGCCTATAGTCTAGCCTATAGTCTAGTCTATAGTCTAGTCTATAGTCTAGTCTATAGTCTAGTCTATAGTCTAGTCTATAGTCTAGTCTATAGTCTAGTCTATAGTCTAGTCTATAGTCTAGTCTATAGTCTAGTCTATAGTCTAGTCTATAGTCTAGTCTATAGTCTAGTCTATAGTCTAGTCTATAGTCTAGTCTATAGTCTAGTCTATAGTCTAGTCTAGTCTAGGTCTATAGTCTAGTCTATAGTTCTAGGTCTATAGCCTAGTCTATAGTCTAGTCTATAGTCTAGTCTATAGTCTAGTCTATAGTCTAGTCTATAGTCTAGTCTATAGTATAGTCTATAGTCTAGTCTATAGTCTAGTCAATAGTCTAGTCTATAGTCTAGTCTATAGTCTAGTCTATAGTCTAGTCTATAGTCTAGTTTACAGTCTAGTCTATAGTCTAGGTCTATAGTCTAGTCTATAGTCTAGTCTATAGTCTAGTCTATAGTCTAGTCTATAGTCTAGTCTATAGTCTAGTCTATAGTCTAGTCTATAGTCTAGTCTATAGTCTAGTCATAGCTGTAAAATAATGATTAATAATCGTAATCATTACTATTAGATTATTTTTATTAAAAAGGTAAATTAATGATTAATTAACGATATTTTCAATTTTTTTAATTAATTATTGATTACGATTAAAAATAATCTAAAAATAATCAGGGATTAATTGGAATTAATGAAAATAATCAAAAAAAATCAAATTAATCAAAATTTGTTGATTATTTTCAAGGATTAATTTTGATTATTTTCCTTATATTTAGTATAATTTCCTCCCAAAAAAAAAAAACTCTAAGAAAAATTTAATTATTTTTCCGCTAATCCACTAAAAATTACAGATTTTTTGAGACCCATTGCAGTAATTTTTTTCTAATATCTTTTACTGAGATCAAGATTTTCAATCGAAATAAACTTGATAAATGTATTGCTTTCAATAAAACAGTCATATAATCGAATAGTGTGTAATTTGAAAAACATTTTTCCATTAGACGTAATGTAAAAAGATAGAGAATTGTACCAAATATATTGAAATTAATCAAAAATAATCAAAATTAATCCTTGAAAATAATCAAATTAATTATTTGATTAATTCTGATTAATTTTGATTATTTTCATTAATTTTAATTAATCCTGATTATTTTTAGATTAGTTTTAATCGTAATCAATTAATAATCAGAAATTTTATACCAGAGAATTAAATAATCATTACGATTATTTTTTAAAAATAATTTAATTGATTATTAATCGTAATCGAAATTTTACAGCTATGGTCTAGTCTATAGTCTAGTCTAGTCTATAGTCTAGTCTAGTCTATAGTCTAGTCTATAGTCTAGTCTATAGTCTAGTCTATAGTCTAGTCTATAGTCTAGTCTATAGTCTAGTCCTATAGTCTAGTCTATAGTCTAGTTTATAGTCTAGTCTATAGTCTAGTCTATAGTCTAGTCTATAGTCTAGTCTATAGTCTAGTCTATAGTCTTAGTCTATAGTCTAGGTCTATAGTCTAGTCTATAGTCTAGTCTATAGTCTAGTCTATAGTCTAGTCTATAGTCTAGTCTATAGTCTAGTCTATAGTCTAGTCTATAGTCTAGTCTATAGTCTAGTCTATAGTCTAGTCTATAGTCTAGTCTATAGTCTAGTCTATAGTCTAGTCTATAGTCTAGTCTATAGTCTAGTCTATAGTCTAGTCTATAGTCCAGTCTATAGTCTAGTCTATAGTCTAGTCTATAGTCTAGTCTATAGTCTAGTCTATAGTCTAGTCTATAGTCTAGTCTATAGTCTAGTCTATAGTCTAGTCTATAGTCTAGTCTATAGTCTAGTCTATAGTCTAGTCTATAGTCTAGTCTATAGTCTAGTCTATTGTCTAGTCTATGTTCTAGTCTATTGTCTAGTCTATAGTCTTGTCTATAGTCTAGGCCAGTCTATAGTCATGTCTATAGTCTTGTCTAGTCTAGTCTAGTGTAGTCTAGTCTAGTCTAGTCTTGTCTAGTCTAGTCTAGTCTAGTCTAGTCTAGTCTAGTCTAGTCTAGTCTTGTCTAGTCTAGTCTAGTCTGGTCAAGTCTAGTGTAGTCTAGTCTAGTCTATAGTCTGATCTAGTCTAGACTACAGTCTTGTCTATAGTATAGTCTAGCCTAAAGTCTAGTCTAGTCAGTAGTCTAGTCCATATTCAAGTCATTATCTTTTATTTTAGTCTAGTGCATAGTCCAGTCTACAGTCTGGTCCATAGTATAGTGTATTGTCTAGACTATGATATATTTTGGTTCCTATAAAACTAATAATAAAGTCAGTTTTTGAAGTAGACCTGTAGTCTGTCTGTAGTCTAGTCTATAGTCTAGTCGATAGTTTATTCTATAGTATTTCCTATGGTATAGTCCATAGCATTGGCTTTTCTCTTTCATGACTTCTTGCGAAATTATTTATGCACCTGGGGCGTATTAGTGATTTTATTTATTTTAATAATACTCATACGCAGCGTAGTCAATAGTTTCAGCATATATGTGATTAAATGTACCTTAAGCATTTTAAAACTGCAATTAAATTTTCCCATATATAAATAAATCTATTCAATATTGTAGTTATAAAATCAAATTTATTCAATTTCATGCTTTATAAAATCCAACTGGTGCTTATCAATATATGTACAATATCAGCAGATAAAAACAACAACAACATCAAATAAAATATTTATTTTATTTCGAACAATAATATATGGGAATTATTGAATACAAAACATCCTTTTTTTCAATTGTTAAACATATAGAAAATATACTTAAGGAAACTAACAACTGATACTGATAAATAAACTCATGACAATATTGCTGTTTACACACATGGCTTATTATTACAAGGTTTTGTAGCTGTTTTTATCTTTATAAAGGAAGTAAAACTATAAGGAATTTTGCTACAGATGTTAGTTAGAAATTTTATATAATTATATCTAAAAATTTATAATATTTATAAAGGATTGCATTTAATTATATCTTTCAGTGTTAAGATAAAACTTATTTAAACTTTATTATCAATATTTTATTTTATATTTTTTATTTTTAAATGCATTTGTCTTCCTTTTATTAAACTTTTAAGGCTGTTTTTAAAAGTATTGCCTTTTTTGAAAAAAATTAAACCGAATTTATGTGGATAGTTAAAAAATAAATGTACAATAAATGTTTTTAACGGACACAATTTATTTATGTTTATTGTGTTTTCTGCACCAATACAAAGAGGATTTATTTTTGTTTTTTCTTTATTGTTTGATTTTCAAGAGAATATTTTTTTACTTAATGTGGTTGCAAGAACAAGTATGAATGGTGGCATGCCCCAAAGAGTAGGTGCTTTATTTATTTTTTAGTATTTTTAAACTTTATTTTTTGCTTAAGATTTTATTTTACCTTACAATAACTTGTGTCTGCACAGAATTATTTATTAAATTGCTTCGTTCTTTATGCCTTTTCTTTATAAGCTTTTTATATGTGATTTTTATTTTTCCCTTTTTTTATTTTTTGTTACCAATTTAATGTATCAAAACAAGATTTTGCTTTTTTTATATTTATTATTGATTTTTATTAGTAAATTTATCACTTTGTAACAGGAAGTATTTGTACTAAAGTGCATACAGTTGGTAAGAAAATAAGTTGCAAGATGATGGTGGCAATATGTTTCAAAAGTTCCGATATACATATATCATATATAATATAACTAGTTATACCTAAAGATTATGTCTAGTCAATAGTCCATTAAAGTTCCGGCTACAGTCCAAACTATAAGCAATAGTTAAGACTATTGACCATAGTCCAGACTAAAGACTATAGTTAAGACTATATATTATAGTCCAGACTAGCCTAGCCAATCTAGTTTACAGTCTAATCTACAGTCTAGTGTATAGTCTAGTGTATAGTCTAGTCTATAGTCTAGTGCATAGTCTAGGGTATAGTCTTTAGTATAGTCTAGTGTATAGTCTAGTGTATAGTCTAGTCTATAGTCTAGTGCATAGTCTAGGGTATAGTCTTTAGTATAGTCTAGTGTATAGTCTAGTGTATAGTCTAGTCTATAGTCTAGTGTATAGTCTAGTCTATAGTCTAGTCTATAGTCTAGTCTATAGTCTAGTCTATAGTCTAGTCTATAGTCTAGTCTATAGTCTAGTCTATAGTCTAGTCTATAGTCTAGTCTATAGTCTAGTCTATAGTCTAGTCTATAGTCTAGTCTATAGTCTAGTCTATAGTCTAGTCTATAGTCTAGTCTATAGTCTAGTCTATAGTCTAGTCTATAGTCTAGTCTATAGTCTAGTCTATAGTCTAGTCTATAGTCTAGTCTATAGTCTAGTCTATAGTCTAGTCTATAGTCTAGTCTATAGTCTAGTCTATAGTCTAGTCTATAGTCTAGTCTAGTCTAGTCTATAGTCTAGTCTATAGTCTAGTCTATAGTCTAGTCTATAGTCTAGTCTATAGTCTAGTCTATAGTCTAGTCTATAGTCTAGTCTATAGTCTAGTCTATAGTCTAGTCTATAGTCTAGTCTATAGTCTAGTCTATAGTCTAGTCTATAGTCTAGTCTATAGTCTAGTCTATAGTCTAGTCTATAGTCTAGTCTATAGTCTAGTCTATAGACTAGACTATAGTCTAGTCTAGTGTCTATAGTCTAGTGTATTGTCTAGGGTATAGTCTTTAGTATAGTCTAGTCTATAGTCTAGTCTATAGTCTAGTCTATAGTCTAGTCTATAGTCTAGTCTATAGTCTAGTCTATAGTGTAGTCTATAGTCTAGTCTATAGTCTAGTCTATAGTCTAGTCTATAGTCTAGTCTATAGTCTAGTCTATAGTCTAGTCTATAGTCTAGTCTATAGTCTAGTCTATAGTCTAGTCTATAGTCTAGTCTATAGTTTATAGTCTAGTCTTATAGTATAGTCTATAGTCTAGTCTATAGTTCTAGTCTATAGTCTAGTCTATAGTCTAGTCTATAGTCTAGTCATAGGCTATAGTCTAGTCTATAGTCCTAGTCTATAGTCTAGTCTATAGTCTAGTCTATAGTCTAGTCTATAGTCTAGTCTATAGTCTAGTCTATAGTCTAGTCTATAGTCTAGTCTATAGTCTAGTCTATAGTCTAGTCTATAGTCTAGTCTATAGTCTAGTCTATAGTCTAGTCTATAGTCTAGTCTATAGTCTAGTCTATGTCTAGTCTATAGTCTAGTCTATAGTCTAGTCTATAGTCTAGTCTATAGTCTAGTCTATAGTCTAGTCTATAGTCTAGTCTATAGTCTAGTCTATAGTCTAGTCTATAGTCTAGTCTATAGTCTAGGTCTATAGTCTAGTCTATAGTCTAGTCTATAGTCTAGTCTATAGTCTAGTCTATAGTCTAGTCTATAGTCTAGTCTATAGTCTAGTCTATAGTCTAGTCTATAGTCTAGTCTATAGTCTAGTCTAGTCTATAGTCTAGTCTATAGTCTAGTCTATAGTCTAGTCTATAGTCCTAGTCTATAGTCTAGTCTATAGCCTAGTCTATAGTCTAGTCTATAGTCTAGTCTATAGTCTAGTCTATAGTCTAGTCAGTCTAGTCTTTAGTCTAGTCTATAGTCAAGTCTATAGTCTAGTCTATAGCCTAGTCTATAGTCTAGTCTATAGCCTAGTCTATAGTCTAGTCTATAGTCTAGTCTATAGTCTAGTCTATAGTCTAGTCTATAGTCTAGTCTATAGTCTAGTCTATAGTCTAGTCTATAGTCTAGTCTATAGTCTAGTCTATAGTCTATTCTATAGTCTAGTCTATAGTCTAGTCTATAGTCTAGTCTATAGTTTAGCCTATAGTGTAGTCTATAGTCTAGTCTGTAGTCTAGTCTGTAGTCTAGTCTATTGTCCAGTCTATAGGCTTGTCTATAGTCTAGTCTATAGTCTAGTGCATAGTCTACAATAGTCCAGACTATAGCAAACTATATTCTACAGACTATAGCGCCACCTATAGACTATAGTCCAGAATATAGAATATAGTGTTGCTTTTGAATATAGTCCAACCCACAGACTATAGTCCAGACTATATATTACAGTCCAGAATAGTCTATAGTCTAGTCTATAGCCTAGTCTATAGCCTGGTGCATAGTCCACAGGCTACAGTTTAAACTATAAGCAATAGTTAAGACTATTGACTATAGACCAGACTATAGCGCCACATACATATAAACTACTAGCATACCCTGGGTGCTTCGCTACCCTGACTTAAATTAAATACATACAACATTTTGTTTACTTTTATAGAAAATTTAAATTGATTAAATATTTTTTTTTAATGTTTCAGTTTTATACGTTCAATATCATGTGATTAAATTCGCATTCACTAAGAAGCTTATATTTTTAGTATCATTCATTTAGCTTCCACATTATGGAAAATTTTGAAAGTACTATTTGAAAAAAAGTACTATAAAATACCTCTAATATATTATCATTGATTCAAAAATTTTATGTTTCTTTATTCAATATTATATACAATTCAAAAAATATAATTTTAATGAATGAAAAAGTACCAAAAGTCCCTTTCTGTAGATTCTTATTCACTAAGGTCCCTACATTTTAAATTTTATTTTCAATATCTATGTTCAATATCGTAAAAATATCAAAAAGTACCATCGGAAAAACGAAAAAGTACAAAAATCTCTCTCATTTAATAAGGACCGTGTGTTCGGGTTAACCATTATAAAGAATCTAAAAGGTACCATTTGAAGAATAGAAATATACCAAATAGTTCCCACTTACAGAATATTATTCAGTCAAGACCATGTATGTTAAAATTAATGTTCCTAGGTTGAATATTTTAGAAAATTCAAAAAGTACCTTTTATGAGATAAAAAGTACTAAAAAGTTCTCTCTTAAAGAATCTTATTCAATTAGGACCATGAATGTTTAATAATCACGTGTCTTGAATTCATATTAAAGAACACACAAAGAGTATCATTTGAAGAAAGAAAAAGTACCAAAAGTGGAATAAAATTTACCTAAGTGGAAAGTACTAAAAAAGAATTCAATTTTCCCCTTTTCGTTTAGAAATATACTTTTTCGAGAATTAAGTTTACAAAATGTTCCGTATTTAAATCTATATATCACAGATAAAACTCAAACGATTCAAGCCTGCATTCATTTATTCCAGAAAAATAATGCTTTCAAAAAGTACCAAACAATTTACTCAATTTACTGGTCCTATATAGGACTAAGTGCTCGAATTCCAAAATAATATACTAACACCTTTTTTTTGTGAGTAAATAAAATACTTTTTCAAATTTTATAAAAATTGGCTCAATGAGTTTGAATAAAATTAAATTTCCCGTTTTTCCCTTTTTGGTACTTTTTCCCCAGTGAAATAGCAAAAATTTTATTACAATAAATATTACAGAGTTAGTCCGAAATTTAATAGGAATTATTCAATAAACCGAAAAAGTTTTGTGCTAAAAAAGAGTACCATAAATGCAGTTTTCTCCCTTTTACACCCAAAAAGCACCCTAAAAAAGTGCGAAACAGGTGTCTCATAATTTTGGGAGATGTATCCAAAATATTTATAAAAATTTTATTATGTTAATTAGTTCAAAAGTTATAAGGGGCCAAAAAAGGTACCAAAATCACATTTGTTACACATTTTTACCCCATAAAAGTACGAATTTCAAAAAAGTACCAGACACCCATCTGCTTATTTTAGGAGTAGATACATAGATGTACATATAAAATTTTTCTTGTGTCACTAATATTGTGTAAGATAATTAAGAAAACCTGTTTTACCCGTTTTTTCCCCCTTTTTATCCGTAAATGTACAAATTTCCAAAAATCCCTCCTTAGTGGATCTACATAACCAAAAACACATCTACTGTCAAAATTTCATGATTCTAGGTTTAGCCGTTTGGTCTGTGAGATTATGAATCAGTCAGTCAGTAACGCTACTTTTTTATATACATATATATAGTGCAGAATATAGAATATAGTGTATACTTTTGAATATAGGCCTATAGACTATAGAATATAGTCCAACCAATAGACTATAGTCCAGACTATATATTACAGTCCCGAATAATCTATAGTCTACTCTATATGTAGTTTAGCGTATAGTCTAGTCTGTAGTCTAGTCTATAGTCTAGTCTATAGTCTAGTCTATAGTCTAGTCTATAGTCTAGTCTAGTCTAGTCTAGTAGAGTCTAGTCTAGTCTAGTTTAGTCTAATCTAGTCTAGTTTAGTCTAATCTAGTCTAGTTTAGTCTAGTCTAGTCTATACTAATCTAGTCTAGTTTAGTCTAGTCAATAGTATATAGTCTAGTCTAGTCCAGTCTAGTCTATAGTCTAGTCTATAGTCTAGTCTAGTCCAGTCTAGTCTATAGTCTAGTCTAGTCCAGTCTAGTCTATAGTCTAGTCTATAGTCTAGTCTAGTCTATAGTCTAGTCTATAGTCTAGTCTATAGTCTAGTCTAGTCTATAGTCTAGTCTATAGTCTAGTCTATAGTCTAGTCTATAGTCTAGTCTATAGTCTAGTCTATAGTCTAGTCTATAGTCTAGTCTATAGTCTAGTCTATAGTCAAGTCTATAGTCTAGTCTATAGTCTAGTCTATAGTCTAGTCTATAGTCTAGTCTATAGTCTAGTCTATAGTCTATTCTATAGTCTAGTCTATAGTCTAGTCTATGGTCTAGTCTATAGTCTAGTCTATAGTCTAGTCTATAGTCTAGTATATAGTCTAGTCTATAGTCTAGTCTATAGTCTAGTCTATAGTCTAGTCTATAGTCTAATCTATTGTCTAGTCTATAGTCTAGTCTATAGTCTAGTCTATAGTCTAGTCTATAGTCTAGTCTATAGTATAGTCTAGTCTATAGTATGGTCTAGTCTAGTCTATAGTCTAGTTTATAGTCTAATCTATAGTCTAGTATATAGTCTAGTCTATAGTCTAATCTATAGTCTAGTCTATAGTCTAGTCTATAGTCTAGTCTACAGTTTATTCTATATTCTAGTCTATAATCTTGTGCATATTATTTTCTACAGTCTAGAAGGAGTAACTTCCTTTATATTTTTTCATGCCCCTTTTTTCCAGTCACCCACTGTATATCCTTCGTATGTATTAGACATAAAACAAAAAGCAAACAAACACCTTTGTTTTATTAAATGCCATAAAATACAAGAAAACAAGTACAAAAAGTAAATACTAATAAAAATAAAAACATATGTATGCAGGACTTTATGGGTCCAAAAGGTGATTTTTTTTCTTTGCACAAATTAAAGCACAAGAACACAGAAACTTGATTAAATTAGAAATTTAAATAACTTTATTAAGTATAATGGAAGGGGCTATAATATATAAGTAAAAGTGTAGACTAAATAATTGATATATTATCAATGGTAGTTGAACCTATTTGGTAAACGCCATAGGCGTATGAGTAATACATATTTTGAATAATAATACTCATACGCATCTAGCTGCAATTATTGGGAGACGGGAAAAGAAGCTTGAGAAGCTTCTTCCTTATCCTTATTTTATATTTTTATAATAAATATTGCCTCGCTATTTTTATATATTTTTTATTAAACATAATAATGTTTATACCACGTTATATTTAATTGAACATTTGCTCATTATTTATTAAACAAAATTATTACTTAACATAAAAATTAATAAACCTCAACTAATAACAATAATAACTATAACCAAATATACTAACTTATTAAACGAAAAGAAGCAAATGTTATGACTTTTATAAATGAAAATCTAGAATTTAATTTAATAAACACTTACCATACGTAAATCATGTAATAAATACAGCAAATAATTAACAAACATTACCGTTGAAATCACATAAAAAGTAAATAAATTTTTGGCATTTATGGCCGAAAGGAAAGAAAACACAAACAACACAACACACGCACATACAGGATAAACACTCTTATTTTAAAAGCTCTCTAAACCTACTCTACGTTTGCATAGTTGTTGTTATTTATTTATATTTGTTGTTATTATTATATATTAACACACACGCATACTTCTACACAGGATGTTATTAAATAATGTTTTTCCTTTTTTCAAGTTAATAAGAGCATAAATTAAAACTGAGAATGTTTAGAAACCTTTACAAAAGAGCTTAAGGCAAAACAAAGAGCATAAAAAAGTGAGAGACAAAGAGGTGTAACTTAACTTAAACTGGCATTAATTATTTTAATTTTCTTGCCATTTTTATTATAACTGTTATTTTTGCTGTTTGTTATTGTTGTTGCTTT
The DNA here is from genome assembly GCF_015586225.1 of Lucilia sericata. Taxonomy (NCBI): domain Eukaryota; kingdom Metazoa; phylum Arthropoda; class Insecta; order Diptera; family Calliphoridae; genus Lucilia; species Lucilia sericata. The sequence continues at coordinate 32,623 of NW_023996316.1, read as the reverse complement.
AGCATTGTTAAGAGCAATGATTTTTTAGTTGTTTTTGTTGTTATAACCTTAAGAAAATCTTAGAAATAAACAAATTTTTATGAAAAAAAAAACAGCGGCACAGTTTGACGCCCATTTTTTCTAAAATTATAAAGAAAAAACTGTTTGAAAAAAATAAAAAACAAACAACACAGCTGTAACCAACAACTGTTTATAGTTTTTTTTTTATAGAAAACAAAAAAGTGGTATGATAAAAACAACAACACTTTAGAAAAATCTTAAATTTAAAGGATAATACTTTGCATATGTATATTTTTTTCTTTAAATTGTATGAGTCTGTATTGAAAAAACTGTATACTAACAAACAGCAATAGCAACCAAATATTCCTACAAATTTTTGTTTTGTTTTGACTTTAAGCATCAATCTTTTATACGCCTATAAACGTTGAAACAGTGTTGACAATTGGGCGATTTTAAGAGATAAGTTCTATTGAAAATAATTAGGTTATACACTACTATTGGACGTCATATGGAGTTTTGCAGCTGAAACTCAACGATTGTTCATCAAAACTTATGATGTATGAATCCACACCAAAGTCAAATATCTGATTTATATAAACTCTGACTATTGTAGTACCTTTATGAAATGTACATTAGACCCCATCTGAAGACTCAACCACACTGCTAAGACGTATTTGATAGATCGAAGTACGATCTCCATCATTAAGGCAAATTTTCCCTTGATGCAGGATTCACAGAGGTATACAAGGTATATAAACATACCCCAACAGTAAATAACTGGAGTGGACCTCTCACTCAATACATTCATAAGTGTGTGGATGTGTAATAATCCCTCACACTCTCTAAGCAATCACTTCTCTGTGGAGTTCTCTTGAATCAACAACAGAGGGCATCAGTCTATTTACCAATATTATCTTCCCGCGATTAGGGCTTAAACCAAATCGACAAAGTGTACCCCAAAGAGACTTCATCAGAAGCCAGTATAGGGAGAATACTGTGGGACATTGACGGCCGTAATACCAGGTAAGATAGATGTTTTATTCGTACCGCAAATCCAGAATCTTTACAAATGGGTTTTAAAACAACTGCGGTGTTGGTTCCGGTGTCTTTTGTGAAGAAGCTGGGGTAAGTAAATCTCATCGCCTTCCCAACAACTGTAGTGTCTTTCAGACTGAAATATTTGCGATAATGTCAGCCTGTAGGGTACTACATGATCTCAAGATTCATAGGAATCTTTGTCGATAGTCAAGCTGCACTTCTCTCAATAAACTCGTATACTACCACTTCCCTATAAGTTAGATAATGCAAGAAAGGTCTGCCAAGGCTGTGTCGCCTGTCTGACATTACCCTTGTTTGGGTCCCAATGAACAGACAGATGAGCTTGCCAGAACGGGATCTGCTCTTGATATTGCAACTTCGTTAGGTATTATCAAGAGTAGTATCCTCAGATTCTTTCTTCAAAAGGCTGAAAATATATGGAATAACCTAGACACATGTAAAGGGGACAAGTTATTCTGCCCCTCCTTTAATGAGAAAAGCACAAGACAAGTTATAAACCGAAGTAGGCGGTTATAGCAGTAATAACAGGACACTGGGTGATAGGCAGACATGCAAGTCGGCTTGGGCTCCACTTCAACGAATACTATCGCAGTTGCAAAGACAGGGAAAAGGCTCTGCTCTGCCGTAAAGATAAACTGCTTTCTTGGCAGTTACTTCATATCTAACCTAATCTAAATACTACATCTGACGAGTGGAGTGGTCCGGTCAAAACGGAATCTCTTCGACTCTACTTGACAGTTCGCGTGCAGTGAACTACCATGCTAAATCAAATAATTCCGGTAGACTCTATTCCATGAGATTTCAATACACGATGGTGAGGGCAAAAAGGAAAGAAAGCTACTGGTGGAACGATAATATAGCGGAGCTTAAAAAGTAATGTCTAGAACTAGAAGAAAGTATTAAATAAATAGAAGAAGACAAGACTTCATAGCACAATAGGAAGATTATCAACAAGAATAAACGAAATAATATCTAAATAAACATTCACATACTCAATAATAACGACGCATGAAGAAAATTAAAGGATACATGGGCATACATAGACAAAATATAAGGTCTTTATACAAGGATTAGCAATAAGGAAGTACTAGAGTTAGACTTAATTCTCCAAAAGGGTACTAAAGTTTAACCTCCATATAATATCATTTATTTTCTTAGACAAAGCAAACCACCAACTAAAGTTCGAACGGATAATGAAACTGGTGGCAGTCATGGTAACAGAGGACTCTAAACTACTCCAACTGTGGCACTGTTCAAAATTCTAAAGAATCTATAGGCTGAAGTTGTAGCACTTGTCATAAAAAACAAAAATGGCTAATATATAAAATCAAAAAATCAAAAAAACTTTATATTCAAGATCAAAATTGCAAAACACGATTTTTTACGTGTTAAAAAAATATTTCAAGTATTCTAAATAAGGCGTATACTTAATATTTGTAATAGCAATAAATCATTAACACGTATACGTACGGGTGTAATTGATAAAAGCAGTGTACTTCAAGAATTGTTGAGGAGATAACGTGATATTCGACGGTTAGCCTTACATGGGTTTGTGAACATGGGGATATATACGATAGTCTGAGAGCGGATGCCCTTACTAAGGATGTCACCTTTTTAAACATAAGAGATGTTCACTAGGATTTGGATGTTTTTCCTACGAAAGGGAACAATTAATAGTGAAACAATGCTAACGAGAGATGAAAGGACATGATGGATGGACATGAAAAGGACATGCTTTGCATTAAACCAAAAACCATCTGGAAATCCTATATAGCAGTTATAACAGGCCATTGGCGAATGATTTCTGTAGAAGCTGTAATATTAAACATTAAAACACCATCGTCGACAATGTCTTACTTTTTACAAACAAAGATAAAGGGAGTTTGAGTAGGAATAATTCATGCAATAAAAAAACGGTATCTAAAATTGGACTCAAGTGAGCTCAAGTTGGTTAACATGTTAATCCAACCTTTATTTACAGTAGGAATAACTCATTAACTTTAATATGGGTATTGGCTTGACGAGGAAAGTTGTGACAAGGAGCACACCACAAGGTGGTGTCATCTCTCCACTTCTGTGGAATCTTGTCGTAAATAAAATCCTTTTCAGACTCAGTAGGATGGGCTTTAAAGTAGTCGCATATGCTGACGACGTTGTGCTTCTTATTCCAGGGAAATTTCTTCCCACAACAAGTGAACTCATGGAATCAGCTCTCAGCGTTCTACTATCATGGGCCAAGAAAAACGGTCTGGGCGTCAACCCAGCCAAAACTGAACTGGTTCTTTCCACCAAGAGCTACAAAATTCCAGAATTCAGACCTCCACGTTTGGATGGCACCATTCTGAATACCTCAAGCGAAGCCAAATATATTGGCGTAATATTAGACTCTATGCTCACGTGGAAACGTAATGCTGAGAGTCGAATGAAAAAGGCGCTATGTGCCTTCTATATATGTAAGAAAACCTTTGGGAAAAGATAGGGTCTTAAACCATACATTGTGCACTATTTAGACCTACGGAGCTCTTGTTTGGTGGAGTGTGGTGGATACCAAGACTTACCTCTCTATTTAGACAAGGTACAAAGAATAGCATGTCTTGCAATCACTGGCTGTTTGAGCTCCACCCCTCAGGCTAGTCTAAAGATGATGCTAAACTCCTATATCAAATGCATTTCTGCTAAATCTGCTCTACGACTTAAACAGTCGAACGGACTGCAGCACGACATCCTACAAAAGATAGGCAGGCCAATCATGGAACAGGAAACAGACTACATTCTATCTACACTGAATTTTAATAGGTCATACAAGACCCGAATACCGACCATGGATGATTGGGCCGCGAACACTGTCCTAAGGAACGACGTGATCTCGATCTATACCTTTGGACCGAAGACAGGGGCACGGGATCGAGAATTATCTCCGAAAAACTAAATCTTCTACTGTCTCTTCGACTACCTGACAACTGAACGGTCCTTTAGGCAGAGAAATATGACATCTAAATATATGCCATCTATATAACTTTTTCTTCAAAAATTTATCGTTTAAGCCGGCTTAAGATTTTGGGCCGAAAGAAGTCGTCGGCGGCGCGGCTTGCAAAATATTACCGTCGGCCAATCGCTGCCGGCAATAAATTACAGTTTCGTTTTCCTTTTATACAAAATTCTAGTAGAGTTGGGCGGGTAATTTTGCTTTTCTAGAGTTACGAAAAGTTGCGAAACTTTCATTAGCAAACTTTCAGACATTTAGGTCCCAAAATTACGTTATTTAAACATTGGATAGACAGACTTTTTATTAAAAAGGGCTTATGATACTTAAACCAATATTAACCCTTAAGAATACTACATAAACTTTACAAAAAGGGAACGTTTATGGAAAATTTGTTTCAGACCCTATAGTGCCTTAACTTGGCAGTCGGGAGGATATGCTTACAGTATTGTTTGAAACCTAAGTAAATTTTTCTATTATTTAAACAAAGTCAATTTTTCAATGGAATACAAAATATGCAATTGACAACACTTACAATAAATGTGTATATTTTTATGTTATTTTTGTTTTACTTTTTTTCTATATATTTTTCTATTCCTCTTCACTCTCTTTCTACTTTCACTCTAGGATTAAAGGAAAATTCTTTAACACAAATGTTCAAACAAATTTTACAAAATCACTTTCACTTTTTTTTTGTTCAACAATATTCTCGATGTTTGTGTGTGTTTTTTGTAGGTAAAATATGTCTGCACTAGTTAACTTTTGTTGTTGTTGTCGTGTTGGCCGTTGGTGTATATATAAATATTTAGGTCAATATTTTGTAATTTTAAAGGAAAAAAAAACTTAAAAATATAAAATTTTCTTTTATTTATATAAATAAACTTTTAATAAAGGTATAAAAACCTACTTTTATTTTCGTTAACTAAAGATGTCACATTTTTATTAGTTTTATTATATTTTTAAAGTTTTAATAAATTAGCACAATTTTAAATAAGTTTAGTTTATATTTTGTTATTTTTTTTAAAGAATTAACAAATTTGGCAGTTTATTTTTTGTATTTTTATAAAAGTAGTATTTTTTTCAATTTAATTTCTAGTTATGAATTCCGTTAGTCCGTTAAAAGTTATTAACTGAGCGAGTTTTAAATATAAACTAAAATTTTCTTACCGAATACTTTATACCTTCTTAAAAAACTCAAACAATGCAAATGTATCTTAAGTTAACGCAGGCGTATGATGAATATTAATTCCCAACAAAGAGTTATTTTCAAAACACTCTCTTTACTACTCAGCATCTTTTATTTAACTCTTAAACTAAAACAAATAAATTTGGGTTTCCCAGAGAATGTCCTTTTTTGTTTTGTTTTCATTTTGTATTTGTTTATTTTATTGTACGTGTTTTTGCCAAAGTCCACGTGTTTCAAATTCATTCTTATTTTTCTTCTTTATTGACTTTTCGTCTTTTTCTTTATGTTCCCCCAAAGAGTGAGAGTGTCGTGACCAAAGCCAAAGTTTTGTTTTGCAAAATTTTGAATGAAAACCCACGCACTCTCTAGCTACATAACTACCTACACACACACACAGACAGACACACACCTAGGTGTCCTTATTTTAATAAACACGTGCACAAAATCACTCGTTTCTCGGAAAAGAAAACCACTAAAAAAATATCATAATAAACAAATTAGAAACATTTATTTGCTTATTTATTTATCTTTACTCGTATGCTGCTGCTGGCTGTAAATGATAAATGTTGGAAACTGCGGCAGTTTTTTGAACTATTTTGTTAAGATAAACAAAAAAGTTTTTAATTAAAGCCATTTTGAAATAAAATGTAATTATATTGAGCTAAATTTTAACAGTCTATAGTTCAGACTTTGGGCCATATTATAAACTATGGACAGTAGTCTAGACTATAGGCTATAGTCAAGACTATGGACTATAGTACAGACTATAGCTAAAGTTCTGACTAAAGGCAATAGTACAGCCTATTAATAGAGCACAGACCAAACTCTAGACTATAGTCCAGACTCTGGACTCTTGTCCAGATTTTAGACTACCGTCCATACTATAGACCATAATCGAATCGTAGACTACAGTCCAAGCTATAGGTAATAGCCGAGATTTTGAACAATAGTTCAGATAATGAACAATAGTTCAGACTATAGACTTTCGTCCAGACAATAGTCTAGGCTAAATTCCAAACTAAAGGCTATAGTCCACACTTTAGACTATAGTCCAGACTGTAGACTATAGTATAGAATATATAGTATAGACCAGAATATAGACTATAGGCCACAGGTATAGTCCAGACTATACCCTGCCAGCAATTTTGTAGTCGACTACGAGAAAAATTCACTTCTAGTTTACTTTTACAGACTGACTATAAGCTAACTACAATGTAATGCAGAGCTGTCCTGAAATTTTGTATTTGGCAACGTAAAGAACCGACTTTTAAATACTAACTACAAGCTAACTATAATGTAATGCAGAAGTGCCTCAAAATTATCTGGAGAGAATTAATTATATTTCAACATGTTTTCTCTTCTCTATTATTATGATTTTATTTGTTAACTTTAGTAGACTAAATGATCAATGGGAATCATGGAAATAATGAACAAATCATTCATAGTTTTATGGATACCGGTGTTATTATTAGTTTCCCTGCAGAAAACTGATGTCTATTAATTTTAACGAACTAATATCATAACTTGTATTAAAGCGAAATGTAATTTAGATAACTAGTAGTTAAATTTTAACCCCCTTATTCACAAACAACATTTTTATTTTATAAAAGGTTTATAAAACAAAATTTCCATACAAAATCTAATTTATAAACTGTTTATAAAATAAAAATGTTGTTTGTGAATAAGGGGGTAAATATATTTAATTAAAATGTAATTAATTAATATAGTAGGGAATACAAAAGAAAACTATTACTTGATTTTTTTGCAACTAACTTTAAGTTAGTTAATAAAGCTAATTTTTTAGTAACTAACTTTAAGCTAGTTGAAAAGTCATGCAGAGTCGGACAATTGACTACTGCGTAGGACATCGCCATGTTAAAATAGTCAGTTGGCTCCATTAAAAATAATCCAAGAATCAACCATAACTAGTTGATGAAAAAGTCGGCTTTTAATGCATTTAAAGTTAGTTGAGTTGCTGGCAGGGTAGATCAGAGATGCTCAAACACATACTACCATAGACTACCATAGTTTTATTTGTGTTAGTAAAGCAGCAGAGAACAGAATTCAATTCAAAATAAAAGTATACTAATAAAATGACTACAAACTATAAAGTATATGCTAACTGTCAAATATTTATTACGGAGTTTGACAGCCAGCGTATATCAAAGTCTATATATAAAAAACTATCAACTGTTCTCTCATGTTCTCCGACATTAATTCGGCAACAAAATGTTGTTGTTGTATTTCTGTGTGTATTTTAAAAACGTCGCGCACAGACCTTGCTTCGACAAGTGCTGATCAGCAACTGATTTGATTTTGTTTTTCAAGTTGAGAGCAAACCAACTGATATTGCTCATTATAAAAAGAAGAAGAATTAAACATATAGTGTATGTGTATCAACTTAGCGTCAGCCAGTGTTGCCATATATTTTTTGAAGAAAACTTTTTATTTTTATGAAAAAAACTTTTTTTCAACAAAAAAACTTTTTTTGTACTAAAATTACAAAATACCCAAGAAAAATTAGTGAAAAAATGAGCAAATTGAGGAATTTTAAATAGCTTAATGATAATTGGTACAGAACTTTTCCTTAACATCAGTAGCAAGGAATTACTGGATATTGTGGTCTTAGACACCATAAATTTACACTTGAAATGTCATGATGAATCTATGTAGATTCTGTGTACTACAAGAGGAAACCTCTGAACTTTTGTAACTACCCGTCATTGGGAACTCGAAACACGAAGATTTTGTCTTACCCAGACCCAGATGATATCTTCAAACACTCACCGATTAATCCATTTATCTTCATGCGCGAATTTGGCCTAGTATGGTGAACCAATGGGCTGCACAAAATCCCTACAATATGGTCGAAGTGCATTGTGTCCTTAACGTCTATTCTAAAGGATTAAGGTCATCAACATCGGTCAATTTTTTTCAGTTTTTAGGAATATCTCGAATATTAATGGTATAAAACAAAGAATAAACAAGAAGTGAAACGCTGTCATTTTTTTACAACAATAACATTACGCTCTTCTCACAGACGAGTGCTGTGTAAATCCAACACATATGTAAAAATTTTATTCTCTCTCCAAACTTCAAAACTTTTTCGCGAAAATTTGAGGATAATAGCACTTTGAAATATTTTTTATCACTTAACATTATATTTTATATTTTTTTTGCACAATTTAAACACATTTAATAGCCCGAAAATAATATATTTTTTACAAACGAAAAAAAAATATTTTTTATTTTTTGACATTGAATTTTTGTTGGTTGAAATTAAAACTAAATAAAACAATGTTGTAAATTTTCGTATGGTAAACGAAAAAGATATTTCAAATAAATAATTTATTTCTTCAATATTATAGATTAAAGAACAAATAGACGTGTTTATAAAATGTTTGTATATAAAATATGTAGAAAATATCTTAAGAAACCTTTAAAAGTATAAATTGAAATGTAATATTTTTTTTCAATATTTTTCAATACGATTTTTTGCAACTATGTTGACTTGAGAATTCTACTAATACATTCTTAGAGTTAGGTACCGGATGACAGTAGACTTAGGTACTTTTGACAACAGTTTCATTTCTTATTTATTCTTTGGTATAAAATATTATTTTGTTAATGGTAAACATTGTTTTTTTTTATTTTAAACTTATTTATTGATTAAATAAAATAAAAACTGAAAAACTGTATAAATTTTCAAAAAACTTTTTTTATTGGAATAAAACTTGAAAACTTTTTTGAATCTCAAAAAACTTGCAAAAAAAGGGAAAACTTGACATATAGTAACACTGGCGTCAGCAGAATTTTCTTACCCTATCACGCGTGCTATGTAATGGCAATATTGAGCTTCTCTGCTATAGCTTGTAGACTATAATCCAGACTATAGACTATAGTCTGGACTAATGACTGTAATCCAGTCCATAGATTAATAAAAAAAGTAAATCATTCAGAGTGCATGTAATTTGATTTATCCATAAATAATATCATTATGGAAAAAATATACATATGTATGTGTTACTTTTTCTTAAAATATAAACAATCACTCATTTAAATTCCTCTTTTATACTTACATGCTTACTTACACATATGAATACATACAAAGGTATTTAGATTACATATTTGTAAGCGTTTTACGATTTTACTATAAAGCTTTTTTCGGCAATGAAAAATAAATAACATAACGCCTAAATGGTTTGTGTCCATAATATATTTTGCCAATATACAACAGGATGTTTCAAAATTATTGAAAGAAATACTTAAAAGTTCTGTTGAGTGGGTGAAGGACCATGGAATGTTATTAAACATATAGATTTATAGACCTAAACTGTATATTAGGACTATACGTCTAGTTAGTTCGTCTATAGTCTCGTGTCATAGTCCTAGTTAATGTCTAGTCTATAGTCTAGTCTATAGTCTAGTCTATAGTTCAGTCTATAGTCTAGTCTAATCTAGTCTATAGTCTAGTCATAGTCTTAGTCTATAGTCTGGCTATAGTCTAGTCTATAGTCTAGTCTATAGTCTGTCTTAGTCAGTATTAGTTCTAGCTCATAGTCTAGTCTATAGTCTAGTCTATAGTCTAGTCTATAGTCTAGTCTATAGTCTAGTGTCATAAGTATCGTCTATTAGTCTTAGTCTATAGTCTAGTTTTCTATAGTCTAGTCTATAGTCTAGTCTATAGTATAGTCTATAGTCTAGTCTATAGTCTAGTCTATAGTCTAGTCTATAGTCTAGTCTATAGTCTAGTCTATTAGTCTAGTCTATTAGTCTAGTCTATAGTCTAGTCTATCATCTAGTCTATAGTCTAGTCTATAGTCTAGTCTATAGTCTAGTCTATAGTCTAGTCTATAGTCTAGTCTATAGTCTAGTCTATAGTCTAGTCTATAGTCTAGTCTATAGTCTAGTCTATAGTCTATTATAGTCTAGTCTATAGTCTAGTCTATAGTCTAGTCTAACTCTAGTCTATAGTCTAGTCTATAGTCTAGTCTATAGTCTAGTCTACACTCTAGTCTATAGTCTAGTCTATAGTCTAGTCTATAGTCTAGTCTATAGTCTAGTCTATAGTCTAGTCTATAGTCTAGTCTATAGTTCTAGTCTATAGTCTAGTCTATAGTCTAGTCTATAGTCTAGTCTATAGTCTAGTCTATAGTCTAGTCTATAGTCTAGTCTATAGTCTAGTCTATAGTCTAGTCTATAGTCTAGTCTATAGTCTAGTCTATAGTCTAGTCTATAGTCTAGTCTATAGTCTTTAGTCTATAGTCTAGTCTATAGTCTAGTCTATAGTCTAGTCTATTAGTCTAAGTCTATAGTCTAGTCCTATAGTCTAGTCTATAGTCTAGTCTATAGTCTAGTCTAGTAGTCTAGTCTATAGTCTAGTCTATAGTCTAGTCTATAGTCTAGTCTATAGTCTAGTCTATAGTCTAGTCTATAGTCTAGTCTATAGTCTAGTCTATAGTCTAGTCTATGTCTAGTCTATAGTCTAGTCTATAGTCTAGTCTATAGTCTAGTCTATAGTCTAGTCTATGTCTAGTCTATAGTCTAGTCTATAGTCTAGTCTATAGTCTAGTCTATAGTCTAGTCTAGTCTAGTCTATAGTCTATAGAGTCTAGTCTATAGTCTAGTCTATAGTCTAGTCTATAGTCTAGCCTAGAGTCTAGTCTATAGTCTAGTCTATAGTCTAGTCTATAGTCTAGTCTATAGTCTAGTCTATAGTCTAGTCTATAGTCTAGTCTAGTCTAGTCTATAGTCTAGTCTATAGTCTAGTCTATAGTCAGTCTAGTCTAGTCTATAGTCTAGTCTATAGTCTAGTCTATAGTCTAGTCTATAGTCTAGTCTATAGTCTAGTCTATAGTCTAGTCTATAGTCTAGTCTATAGTCTAGTCTATAGTCTAGTCTATAGTCTAGTCTATAGTCTAGTCTATAGTCTAGTCTATAGTCTAGTCTATAGTCTAGTCTATAGTCTAGTCTATAGTCTAGTCTATAGTCTAGTCTATAGTCTAGTCTATAGTCTAGTCTATAGTCTAGTCTATAGTCTAGTCTATAGTCTAGTCTATAGTCTAGTCTATAGTCTAGTCTATAGTCTAGTCTATAGTCTAGTCTATAGTCTAGTCTATAGTCTAGTCTATAGTCTAGTCTATAGTCTAGTCTATAGTCTAGTCTATAGTCTAGTCTATAGTCTAGTCTATAGTCTAGTCTATAGTCTAGTCTATAGTCTAGTCTATAGTCTAGTCTATAGTCTAGTCTATAGTCTAGTCTATAGTCTAGTCTATAGTCTAGTCTATAGTCTAGTCTATAGTCTAGTCTATAGTCTAGTCTATAGTCTATAGTCTAGTCTATAGTCCAGTCTATAGTCTAGTCTATAGTCTAGTCTATAGTCTAGTCTATAGTCTAGTCTATAGTCTAGTCTATAGTCTAGTCTATAGTCCAGTCTATAGTCTAGTCTATAGTCTAGTCTATAGTCTAGTCTATAGTCTAGTCTATAGTCTAGTCTATAGTCTAGTCTATAGTCTAGTCTATAGTCTAGTCTATAGTCTAGTCTATAGTCTAGTCTATAGTCTAGTCTATAGTCTAGTCTATAGTCTAGTCTATAGTCTAGTCTATAGTCTAGTCTATAGTCTAGTCTATAGTCTAGTCTATAGTCTAGTCTATAGTCTCTATAGTCTAGTCTATAGTCTAGTCTATAGTCTAGTCTATAGTCTAGTCTATAGTCTAGTCTAGTCTAGTCTATAGTCTAGTCTATAGCCTAGTCTATAGTCTAGTCTATAGTCTAGTCTATAGTCTAGTCTATAGCCTAGTCTATAGTCTAGTCTATAGTCTAGTCTATATAGTCTAGTCTATAGTCTAGACTATAGTCTAGTCTATAGTCTAGTCTATAGTCTAGTCTATAGTCTAGTCTATAGTCTAGTCTATAGTCTAGTCTATAGTCTAGTCTATAGTCTAGTCTATAGTCTAGTCTATAGTCTAGTCTATAGTCTAGTCTATAGTCTAGTCTATAGTCTAGTCTATAGTCTAGTCTATAGTCTAGTCTATAGTCTAGTCTATAGTCTAGTCTATAGTCTAGTCTATAGTCTAGTCTATAGTCTAGTCTATAGTCTAGTCTATAGTCTAGTCTATAGTCTAGTCTATAGTCTAGTCTATAGTCTAGTCTATAGTCTAGTCTATAGTCTAGTCTATAGTCTAGTCTATAGTCTAGTCTATAGTCTAGTCTATAGTCTAGTCTATAGTCTAGTCTATAGTCTAGTCTATAGTCTAGTCTATAGTCTAGTCTAGTCTAGTCTATAGTAGTCTATAGTCTAGTCTATAGTCTAGTCTATAGTCTATAGTCTATAGTCTAGTCTATAGTCTAGTCTATAGTCTAGTCTATAGTCTAGTCTATAGTCTAGTCTATAGTCTAGTCTATAGTCTAGTCTATAGTCTAGTCTATAGTCTAGTCTATAGTCTAGGTCTATAGTCTAGTCTATAGTCTAGTCTATAGTCTAGTCTATAGTCTAGTCTATAGTCTAGTCTATAGTCTAGTCTATAGTCTAGTCTATAGTCTAGTCTATAGTCTAGTCTATAGTCTAGTCTATAGTCTAGTCTATAGTCTAGTCTATAGTCTAGTCTATAGTCTAGTCTATAGTCTAGTCTATAGTCTAGTCTATAGTCTAGTCTATAGTCTAGTCTATAGTCTAGTCTATAGTCTAGTCTATAGTCTAGTCTCTAGTCTAGTCTATAGTCTAGTCTAAGTCTAGTCTATAGTCTAGTCTAGTCTAGTCTATAGTCTAGTCTAAGTCTAGTCTATAGTCTAGTCTAGTCTAGTCTATAGTCTAGTCTAGTCTAGTCTAGTCTAGTCTATAGTCTAGTCTAGTCTATAGTCTAGTCTAGTCTAGTCTATAGTCTAGTCTAGTCTAGTCTAGTCTAGTCTAGTCTATAGTCTAGTCTAGTCTATAGTCTAGTCTATAGTCTAGTCTATAGTCTAGTCTATAGTCTAGTCTATAGTCTAGTCTATAGTCTAGTCTATAGTTTAGTCTATGGTCTAGTCTATAGTCTAATCTATAGTCTTGTCTATAGTCCAGTCTATAGTCTAGTCTATAGTCTAGTCCATAGTCTAGTCTATGGTCTAGTCTATAGTCTAGTCTATAGTCTAGTCCATAGTCTAGCCTATAGTCTAGTCTATAGTCTAGTCTATAGTCTATTCTATAGTCTAGTCTATAGTCTAGTCTATAGTTTATTCTATAGTCTAGTCTATAGTCTATAGTCTAGTCTATAGTCTAGTCTATAGTCTAGTCTACAGTCTAGTCTATAGTCTAATCTATAGTCTAGTCTATAGTCTAATCTATAGTCTTGTCTATAGTCCAGTCTATAGTCTAGTCTATAGTCTAGTCCATAGTCTAGTCTATGGTCTAGTCTATAGTCTAGTCTATAGTCTAGTCCATAGTCTAGCCTATATTCTAGTCTATAGTCTAGTCTATAGTCTATTCTATAGTCTAGTCTATAGTCTAGTCTATAGTTTATTCTATAGTCTAGTCTATAGTCTATAGTCTAGTCTATAGTCTAGTCTATAGTCTATAGTCTAGTCTAGTCTATAGTCTAGTCTATAGTCTAGTCTATAGTCTAGTCTATAGTCTAGTCTATAGTCTAGTCTATAGTCTAGTCTATAGTCTAGTCTATAGTCTAGTCTATAGTCTAGTCTATAGTCTAGTCTATAGTCTAGTCTAGTCTATAGTCTAGTCTATAGTCTAGTCTATATTCTAGTCTACAGTCTAGTTTATAGTCTAGTCTACAGTCTAGTTTATAGTCTAGTCTATAGTCTAGTATATAGTCTAGTCTATAGTCTAGTCCATAGTCTTGTCTATAGTCCAGTCTATATATAGTCTAGTCTAGTCTATAGTCTAGTCTATAGTCTAGTCTACAGTCTAGTCTATAGTCTAGTCTATAGTCTAGTCTATAGTCTAGTCTATAGTCTTGTCTATAGTCTAGTCTATAGTCTTGTCTATAGTCTAGTCTATAGTCTAGTCTATAGTCTAGTCCATAGTCTTGTCTATAGTCCAGTCTATAGTCTAGTCTATAGTCTAGTCCATAGTCTAGTCTATAGTCTAGTCTATAGTCTAGTCTATAGTCTAGTCTATAGTCTAGTCTATAGTCTAGTTTAGTCTACAGTCTAAACTACAGTGTATAGTCTAGTCTATAGCATATTCTATTACATATTCTTGTCTATAGTCTAGTGTTACTTGAGTACTCTAGAATCTTAAAAAATACTATTTTTGTTATAAGGTAATACTTTTCTAAAATTTAAATTTTCCATGCCTGGTACCTACCTTTCTGGCAATTTTTTTTGAAATTGAAATAAAACTACTTTTTTCTTTTAAATTTAATTTATTCTTTTATTTGTTTTTCTCTTTTTAAAGATTTTTCAATAAATTATCCGTTTGTTTTTTTTAATCATGATTAAATTTGTAAGTTTTTTTATGATTAATTTAAAATTTTTTTATGATTAATTTAAAATTTTTACTCGTTTAATTGTGTGAGTATTATGTATTTTTCTCTGTATGTTTTGTTTATTTTAGAGTATTTTTTGGTGTTAATTTGATATTTGAATAATTAATTAATTAATTGTTTATTAACATTAACATTCAATTATTTAATTTAGTTTTATTTGGTTTTTTAATTTTGTATGATTTGTTTGTTTCATTAACAGTTTTTTTCTCTTAATGTATGTTAATTATAATTTTTGTTGTTGTGTATTTGATACTAGACTAGATACAATGAGTTTTTGTTTGCTTTTATTTTGTTTTAATCATTAATCGCTTTGATTTTGTTTTTTTTTTGTTAATTTAAGGTGAATAATACATTTATATAAATATTTTTGTTTAAGGTCTTTAGGTTGATTTTAGGGATTTCATATAAATTTAATGATTTTCTCTTTTTTTGGGGGATTTTTTGCTGCCTACTTTCGATATAATTATTTATTTTCAGATATTTATTCTTTGGTTTTAACAATATATTTGAAATAGTTCTTTTACAGTTAATTTGTTGTTAAGTTTGGTACTCTAAAGTTTAAGATGTCTAATTAGGGTTTAATTTTAGGTTTAAACTTCACTTAAAGTCAGAGTTAATCTTAAGCAAGATCAGTTACTAAAGATCTTATCATATCTTTGTTTGAGATAATATTAAACAAATATTACTTAGTTCATCATCTCTAAGGTTAATTTGAGAAAGATCATCCCTGATTAAGTTTAAATAAGATCATTTCCAACCTTTGTTCAATGAAAGAAATATAATTTCCGCTCATTGTTTAAATAAAGTTTAAAATATCGATGAGAACAAAAATCATCTCTGATCCTTCTTAACATTAAACAATATCAATTCCGATCTAAAAATTAAGTTTAAAGAAGATCCCCTTCAATCTTTTTTAATGAAAGTTTAAGCCTACTGTTAAAGCAGGCTTACGTAAGATATCTCTGATCTTTCTTAAACAGTAAGCAATATCATTTCCGATCATAATTTAAAGAAATTTTAAGCCTACAACTTTAGTTAAATTAAGTTTAAACAAGATCCTCTTCAATATTTGTTTAATGAAAGTTTAATGCTACTGTTACAGCAAGATATCCCTCGATCTTTGTTCAAAGAAAGTTTAAACTAACTTCTAAAGTGAGCTTAAGTAAAGCTACAGTTTAGAGCATTCTTAAGCCTGCTTATCTTAACTGATTAAAGACAGTTTAAAAAAGATCATCTTCGATCCTGGTTCAAAGTTTAAACAAGCCTTAGCAAGATCATCTTCTATTCTTGTTTAAACCATTACTTAATAAAAACTTTAGCAAAATCATGGGTGATCTTTCTTAAAAGAAAATTTAAAGTTTGAAGAGAGTATAAATGAGATCATGATCATGGCTATTAAAAGAATGATCATGTTCAATTCTGCTTAAAGTGATCTTCTAAACAAAGCTTAAAAACCAATATCAAAGTTTAAAAACCAATAAGATCATCACCGATCGTTATTTAAAGAAAGATCATCTTCGATTCTTTAGAAAGAGGTGTTCTAAGCAGATATTAAAAGCCAATATTATATACTTAATATCTTAATTTAATACCAGTGTCTAAATCGATCGTTATTAAAAGAAAGTTTAAACAAAATCATCTTCGATTCTTCTTAAGGAGATGTTCTAAGCAACGGTTAAAGCCAATATCATCTACGATCTTAGTTTATTGGATCTTAGTTTAAGGAATTCTAAGTGGCTAAAGTAATCTTAAGTGTCAATAAGAACACCTTTAGTAAACTTAAAATTTCTTAAAGCATCTTAGAATAAGCTTAGTTTAAACTTCAGTTATGCAGTGATCTAAACTTTAATTAAACAATTAACTTCTAAACGAGAAAGAAGACAGAAAGTTCAAGCAAGATCATCTTCGTTTATTGTTAAAAGGAATGTTCTGAATATCATCCCCGATCTTAGCTTAAAGGATTTCTAAGCCAGCGGCAAAAGTAATCTCAAGTTTCAACAAGATGGCGGTTAAATTAAAAGAAAGGTTATCTATGATTATAGTTTAAATACGTGGCATGCCTAGGCATCCTTATTTAAAATAAACCTAAGCTAGATCAACTGCGATCTCAAGCGATCTCAAGCGATCTTATCGTTTACCAAGCTAAGTTTATTTATTTAAAGAATGTTTAAATCATGATTACATAGTTCAAGTTGAAATCAGTCTTGCTAAGTTACAATTTAGTAAACTTAGAGCTTTTTGAAGAATCTTAGAATCCGTTTAGTTTAAACTTTAGTTATACAATGACCAATCATTTTAGTTTAAACTTTAATTAAACAATTAACTTCTAAATCTTAGAAGCATATTTTTCATAGCATTTTAAACTGTGGACCTATTTCAGTTTCAATATTTAATTTGTAAATTTGAAATCATGTTAGTTTAAACTTCAGTTAATTGCTTAACCTGTTAAGTTAAACAATGATTAGTTTAAGTCTTGAAAACTAAACTTTCATTTAAATAACTTAAACCTCAGGATCACCTTAAACTTTAGTTTAACATTTAATTTGTAAATTTAGAATCATGTTAGTTTAAACTTTAGTTAATTACATAACACCTTTCCATAGTTAAATCTTTTAAAGTTTAAGTTTTAAGCATTAGAACTAAACTTTCGCTTTAATAAGTTTTAAGCAACATCAATTTTGGAATCACCTTAGTTTAAACTATGATTAAACATTAAATCTGTAAAATTAGTATCATATTTGTTTAAACTTTAGTTAATTACTTAACTTATTAATATTAAAAACACATTTTTCATAGTTAAACCATGATTAGTTGAAGTTTAAATCGTAAAATTAAAGGAACTTAAAGTTAAGTTTAAACTTTTGTTAAACATCTGATTTGTACAGTTAGCATCACGCCAGTTTAAACTTTAGTTAATTACTTAACTTGTTAATGTTAAAAAAAACTCATTACAAGCTGTATATAACTTTTTTGAGGTTAAACCAAGATAAGTTTAAGTTTAAATCAGTTAAACTAAACTTTCACTACAGTTTAAACTTTAATTTGTAAAGTTAGAATCAGTTCAAGTTTAAATCAATAAAACTAAACTTTAACTAAAGTTTTAGCAACTTCAACTATAGATTCAATTTCGTTTAAACTTTTGTTAAACATTTAATTTGTTAAGTTGGCATCATGTTAATTTAAACTTTAGTTAATTAATTAACTTGTTAATCTTAGAAAAAGCAAATTCCAAACTTTATATAACTTTTTCATAGTTAAACCAAATAAGTTTAAGTTTAAATCGGTTAAACTAAACTTTCACTTTAATAAACTTTAAGCAACATAAGCTTTGGAACCACCTTAGTTTAAACTTAAGTTAAACATGTAATAGCATGATGTTAGCTAGTTTAAACTTTAATTAAACATTTAATAAACTTTAAGCAACTTAAACTTTTAGTTTAAACTTTAGTTTAACATTTAATTTGTAGTGTTAGAATCACTCCAGTTTAAACTTTAGTTAATTATCTAACTTGTTAATGTTAGTAACACCTTATTTTAACTTTACATAGTTAAACCAAGAAAAGTTTAACTTTAAATCTGTAAAACTAAACTTTCACTTCAATAAACACTAAGCAAATTAAACTTTGAAACCATCTTAGTTTAAACTTTAGTTAAACATGTAATTTGTAAAGTTAACATCATGTTAGTTTAAACTTTAATTAAACATTTAATAAACTTTAAGCAACTTAAACTTTACAACCACCTCAGTTCAAACTTTAGTCTAAACATTTAATCTGTAAAGTTAGCATCATGTTAGTTTAAACTTTAGTTAATTACTTAACCTGTTAATGTTAACAACAACTCATTTTAAACTCTAGTTAATCACTTAACTTGTTAGTTATCTTTTTTAAATTTTTCATCAATATTAACCAATTTTTTGTATTTTTTTATATTTATTACTAAAATCTCTAACCTAATGTTTTGTTTTTTTTTTTTGTTAATATTTTCTTTAAACCTGGTTTAACTATAAGTTGCTCTAGTATATAAACATATTTTTCTGTTTAAGTATATGTATAATTGTCATTAAAGATATTTATCATAGTTTTATCTTAAATTAACAAAATTAAAAGTTTTGTTTTAGCTAAAATTTTTGTTTAAATTAATTCACAGTTTTAAACATGTGTGTAAAGCATATAATTAGTTTTTAAGTTTATAATAATTCAGTTACTAGACTAGACTCAAAGCTTAAATTTAAAAATAAAGTTTTTTATTTAAAGTTAATTCGTTTTTTCACTTTTTTTTTGTAATTTATATAAATTTAAATATAATTTTCTTTTAACAAAAAATAAAGCTTCAAATTATAATTAGAATTATATCCAGCGAGGACGGTGAAATGTTTTTTTTTTTTTTGTTAAATAATTAAATAAGAAATAAATTTTTATTAAACAACAATCTATTTTATAATAATTAACTACAAATATATAAATATATTTAAAATTAATTTATCACAATACATACAACATAAATTTTTTTATTTTTTTTTTTTTTTTTAATTTAATAAATAATATTTGTTAATACCAACAAATTACAATACAATTTAAACTAAAAGTATTGTAAAGTAATGTATTTATTTGCCTAGCCTAAAAGTAGGCCTTAAATTGTATTGTAACTTGTTTATATATTTTATTTTCTGTAATAATATCTATTTATTGCTATTTGTTTAACAAATTATAAATTTGTTTTAACTTTCATCATAATGTTTTGAATTTTTGCTGATTTTTTTTAAGATTTTAGTACTAGTTTTAAACTGTTAGGGTTTTTTCTAGGTTAAATTTTATGAAATTATAATTAACCAGTCTAGGTTTAAGTTTTAGAGGATTAAGTAATCCCTTAGTTTTGATAATTTTGTCTGGTTTTTGGATTTATAACTAAAATAAATATTTTCTGTAATTTTCTCTTAAATATGACTAGATTCTAGAGTGTTTAACAGACCTGATCTATGACTTAGTTTATGATATATTTAAGTATACTTAAACTTAGTAAGATTTTATAGAAAGCATTATTTTCTAGGCCCAACATTTACTAATTTTTACTAATACAGTTTGTTATTAGTTTATAGTGATTATTTTATAGTAATATATTGTTAAATACTTTACATCATAAAAATTATCTGTAACAGATAAATTTCTTTTCAGATTCCTAGCAGTTTGAGATCGAATTATTGCTCGTACTTGAAAATTCGGAAAAATTTGAACCAAATCAGTTAAATACCTAAGCGTTATATTTGTTTTAGAACTAATTTTAAATATCACATAGAGGATAGAAACAACAAAACATATCAATGTTGAGCTCTAAGTAGGGGAAGCATAGGCTCGAAGTTGGGTCTTAGATCGAAACGAATGTATTTAGGCACATTTACCAAAACAAAGTTGCTGGACATATTGGGCGCTTATGCACATACTTTTGGCGTGTCCGATTGCTTTACAGAAACAGAAATTATAGGGAATTGTAAGTTATTGAGATTGTGTTCAAAAGCAAACCCCTGCTGGAATCTGTTTTTACTCGGAGGGCTCTTAACTGGGAAACGGTCTTCCAAATTACACTAATATCTTCCAGTTGGAAGTTTTTTTCATCAGGGAATGTGTAAATGGATTGGCGTCAATCGAGTTTAACATATGTATTTCCCGACAGCCAAAAGCCAATTACGTAGATATCGGCCGATAAAGACTTTGAAGTACTTTACATGAACACTTGTCTTTCGGCCTTGAATCACGGTGTACACTAAAGACTAACCACCACCGCCTCCTTGTAATTGCTTAGGAACACGCAGGTCTAAATTTTCTTGGCGATGTTTAAATTTTCTTGGCTTGCAATTACCTTAAGTACTTATACTATCTGATCTTCGACCATTACTGCTCTTTACGGCCATACAGATGTAATGGCCAAAGTCGAGTTCTTACTCACAGAGAACACAACGAATTTATTGTGATCAGAGTAAACCTTGAACATACACTACATATAGATGCGATGCCGGACCATTTACAAGCAATTACCTTAAGTACCTTAAGTTATACTATCTGATCTTCGACCATTACTCCTCTTTACAGCCATACAGATGTAATGGCCAAAGTCGAGTTCTTACTCACAGAGAACACAACGAATCTATTGTGATCAGAGTAAACCTTGAACATACACTACACATAGAAGGGAAATTCAATGATGCCACGAGAATAAGATACCGCACATCCATCAACATTCAACCCAGCACAATTCCCATTCATCCGACACATTAATAGAGAAAAACATTCGGCACACTTATTCTTTATATACAGCAGGACGAGGTCCGAATATCCCTATATGTGGCACCACAGTCACTCCTCTCAGCGGTGCTTTCCGGCAATAGAACCGAACTTCTCCCGAAGTTATGCTGTATTGTGTTCAACAACAGCCTCTACGTGCAGTCCGAAGGGTACTCTTTAATAACCGGCACCAGATTACGTTCGCAACTCTACTCTGCGTGCCATCGGCTCTCGTGGTATCAGTTAAAATAAGTACTCTGGTTCGACCGCAAATCAAATGATTTCTAGGAATGGCCGTGGAGTTCCTTGGCATCAACAGTTTATAGTCACGGCAGACTAGAGGCCATTCTCTGACTCCGCGATTGCAATAACACCAAGATGTGAAAAAATTCATCCAGATAACGTGCTCACCCCTGGGGGATCTGCAGATACAGTTTAATCTATTAACGTATTGGACTCTGTAAGAAATCCATAAGCGAATATTCTACCAGTGGTAAGCTGATCATCATATGGGTACCATGCCACACGGGGAATGTACTTGTCATAAAGTAAAGGTAGCGTGGGAAAGTTTACTTAATGATGAATCGTTCTAAGCTTTGAAAACATAGGTGAGTAGTCCTTAGTTTCTCAGGAACACCTTTCATTGTCATATCGTTAGAACGGTGATATATGCCTCACATTGGAACGCTGCTCCAGAGAAATAATAGAGTTAAATAGCCTACTGTCTACGATAAATATCTTCGCTCCTATTCGTAAATCGTTAGAAGATTAGGTGAAGTGAAGTAAATTGTTTTTCTATTTCTTACACTATTTTAAAAAACAAGAGACTTAGACGCTTCTGTCGACACTTGAAAATGCACTAAGTCCAGTTGATATCGCACTGTAGTCTCATGTACTAAACATCAAGAGTTTCTGATTTCTTAAAATTTTCCAATCTGCAAAGGTCTTGGTCTATTATTGAATGAATAAGACTGACAGATGTGGCTGTTATCGACGAAAGAGTAGATATGATTGGCAGTCTGACAAAGAAGATCGTTTTTGAAAAGAGAAAATAGAGTGGGGGAAAGAAAGGAGCCTTGCAGTAGATCCGTTCTTGAACTCATGTCGTGATTAAGTAATTCATATTCCTCATGTTGCTGACATCGAAGAAAGTGTAGAAGGTCGGTTATAAAAATTTGAAATACATTTGGGAAAAGAATGGAAATTTGCGATCAATCTTGAACTTTCTTGATGAAATCCTAAAGGTCCAATCGAGTTGCAAAAATTATCGTTGCTTTTCTTTTTCATATTTACTCAAGAGGTTAAGGTCTAATGTGCTGCAAATGTTTAGGTCTTTTCATCCTATAAAGCCCTTTTACGATTTAAGTTCATCCTCATTTCGGTGAGTTCTTCTTTCCTCTCTATCAATTGATTCAAATTATGGTGATTGATCACAGCCTTATAGAGTTGTTTGATCTTTTATTGTTTTGTTTGGAAATTGGTTCTCTAGGTACTCTAAGTTACTTTCTCTTTTCACACCGATTCAAGCTTGAATTGGACGCCCCAGCATCTACATAATCAGAGAAAGGAAGGCATAAATGATAAGTTGAGTTTTAAGTTTCGATTGATCACTATTTTGTTTGGAAATTGGTTCTCTAGGTACTCTAAGTTACTTTGGCTTTCCTTACCGATTCACATTCGAATTGGAGCTGCATTATCAGAGAAAGAAGGGCATGAATGATAAGTTGCGTTTCCAGTTTCGATTGAACATGGCCTTATAAAGTTGTTTGATCTTTTATTGTTTTGCTTGGAAATTGGTTCTCTAGGTACGCTAAGTTACTTTGATTTTCCTTAACGATTAACGTTCGAGTTGGACGCTCCAGCAGACCGGGATGCAAGGACGTAAAGTTTAAAAGTTTCCATAATTGTTAAGAATCTAGGAGAAGGGGAAGAGAGGGCGTTGGCTACTTCATTGATGAAATTCCAAATTAGATTATAATAAGACTAGCGGAATGAGAAAATTGTACGTTTAAATAGAACGATATGAAGAATACCTGTCCTCTCTATGATACGCTTCCAAGCTTCCGTAGAGAGCAGTTAAGAATACTTTTATTAGTGCTGTGTACCAGTGACGCTTGCCGGAAGACTAGGTCTTGAATATAATGATGACTGTAGAAGCTATCATATGGAAGAGGAAGAAGATTAGACAGTGTTATATCTACTATCCATTTGCTTGACATTTAAAGAGAATAGAGAGCGATACTTCGGTACTCCCTTTTCTTTAAGATATGAAGTAACTACATATCTAGGATAAATTTTCATTATATGCTCAACTGAATCAATGAAACCGGGAGGTTTCTGGAAGCAATGAATAATATAGACTCCTGTAACCACTAGGTTGACATAATTAAACTTAGCTTTTTATGAAGTGACGGCACTTTGAACTTAACAGAACACTAAATGACTTTAATTTTCAAGTGTTATATTAATTCAAATCCAAACTACTTTAGATTCCCTAATAGAAAGTGACACTTTCGTATTAGAAGCTCTCTTTGAGCCAATTTCCTAATAGCTCAAGTTTATGTTATACATTTTTCTCTATGATGTAAAGTATTTAGTCTAGAATTGGCCATATTTTATCATATAATTATTACTTTCCTAATTTTGTTTTAAAAATTTACTTTAACAATAATTTTATTTTGGAAAATTTAAATTAGTTCTTAATTTATTAAAAACATAAAAAGGGGTTTTACAAAAGAATAAACACAATTTAAATGCCTTATAAAACGTGCAATCAGTCTAACGTGTACCAGTAATTTTTTCCATTTTTTATTTACTAAGAAACCACAAAACTTTTACAGGAATATTAAAAAAAAGATTTCACAAATCGTTTAGAAAGCCAACACCTTAAAGTAGGCTATTATTTTTTAAACAATTTACTGCCTAAGAGTAGGCTTTCAATGATTGTGCAAACATTATTAGTTTTCTTTTAATATGTAAAAAATATTATTATAGCAAATGCTATTTTTTTCAAAAAAAAAAAAAAAAACAGGGAGGGGTTTTAAAGTCTTTTAATTAGTTAATCAAACAGTTAAGTTTTCTTTAATAAAATTTAAAGAAAATACTGTTTGTTGTTAAATTAACATAAAGTTAGCAGGGTTAGAGAGAGAGAGGGAAAGAGTGTAAGAGAGTTTTAAAATTATATTAAAGTTATAAAGTTTTCTTTTTGTATAATATTTCCTATAATAAATCTTTTATAATTATAGTATAATTTAATATAAAGTTTTCTTGTGTTGTTTCTTTACCCTCAATTTACATTTATTTAGTTTAATATTTTTTTAATAAATTTATTTAAAATCTCTTTTTTGTTTTCTTTAAAACTTTTGGTTTTGTTTAGCAACAACTCTTATTAATTCTCTCTTATTAACTTTGGCACCATTAACACATTCTTACTCATTTGCTATAAAATATTTTAATAAAACAACCATTCATTTCTAACCTTACTTTTGTGTGTGTGGGAAAACGTTTAAGTTTAGACCAATGTAGCCTGTTTACGCCAACAACAGAATACCATACCGGGCATTTTTGTGTCCTTATCTTCTAATTATAGATTCGTTTGTGGTCCTCCCCCACCGCCGGCACCGCTGCCACTAGCACCTAAGGCTGCAGTGGCAGTCAATTGATTAGTGGGATGTACACCGGTTAAACCCAAGGTCATGCTGCTCAAGAGTTCATGTTCATTTTTAGCCTGTCTTAACCAATTGCGTAAATCTCTGGTACGTTCCACCAGACTGGTGGTATAGCTGACGGCTCGGGGATTTTGTGAGACTATGGTATTGGCTGCTATAATAGAATTCTGCATGCGTCCCGAGGCAAGTTGTCTATAGGTTTCCAAACGATCTGCTAAAGTTGGAATAGAATGAGCTGTATGTAGTGTGGAAGGAACATTGCTAGCGGCATTAAGTTGTTGTTGTAGATTAATATGGTTGTTACCTGATGAGGGATTATTGGTTGCTACCGTTCCAGTAGTTAACATATGTGACCAATTCAATTCAGAGGGTGAGATCATGGGAGCGCTTAAGGCTTTTTGTAAAAGAAATATTAAAATATAGTCAACAACATTCAAAATATAAAAGAAACACTTACCTCCATGTTGTCCCGTTTACCCAACAAATCTAAAATCTCTCGTATTTCTGCATTCAAAATTTCCAAATTCTTAATGCAGTCATTCGATTCCAATTGATATAGATCTTTACGTTTATTGAGATTCTGTGTATCACCACTGGCAAAATCAGTGCTGCTAAAACCTGAGCTAGAGTGTGAGGATAAATCACTGAGCGTGGCATCCTCTTTCTGTTCCACACCCAATAGATCCATGGTAGGTTTTTCTTTTCATAAATACGCAAAAGACTCTGTTCCAAGTGTCTTAAACGTATGACCTTTTCACCAATAAAGCTCTGGTACGATGCAAGTTAACCTCCATTTCGGTAAGCTCTTTTTCTTCCTGTATCAATTGATCCAAACTGTGGCGACTAACCATGGCCTTGTGACGTTGTTTGATCTCTCGTTGTCTGGCTCGGAAATTGGTTCTTTGGGTGCGCAAAGATTCTTTGGCTCTACGCACCGAAATCACGCTCTAAATGTATGCGATGTTTAAAGAATTCCAATTCCGAACTGGCCGCTCCAGCAGCTGCATAATCAGCATTGGATATATCCGAGAAGGGATAGCGCAAATGATAGGTAGCATCCAGAGTATTTTCGGGAAATTGATCTTCTAAATCTTCCAGCTTTTGCAATTGATGTCGTAGATTTTCGACTGTGTGCAAGGACGTTCCGATTTAAAGTTTCAGAATTGGTTGAGACGTGAAGTAGAGGCGGATTTTTGACGTGAGAACTGTTTCTTACGTTGTACACCACCTCCTCCGCGAGAATTATTATTGTTCTCTTGATTACTTTGGAAAGCTTCGGAATCCGAATTGCCATTATCACTTAATATGGGCTGAGGTGCCGGCAAGTAACGTCCCTTGGAATAGTTATTGGAAATAGTAGTATCCGATTGAACTCATTGAAGTAGTATCATCCTGGGCCTGCAAGTGTTTGATATATTTAGAGGCTATACCCGGCTTACGTGTTGCCGCAGCAGGACCCTTTTCAGTGCTACGTTCACTATGATGCTGCTGCTGCAAGTCACCTTTACCGGGAGGATGTAGATGTGTTTTGGGTGGCAAAGGAGGTTTTCCATTCTTGCCCGTGGTATTGGTAGAGACACCAACACTATTTTGACACGAAGTAGAATAAGAGAGAGAACGATTATCACTGTTGCCTATAGAAGGCTTATTCGATATGGATCGTTCTGTTTCCGAACCCGTGGTACAAGTGTGTAAACTTTGCTGCTGTAAAGCTTGCGCTTCACGTCTACGATTTCTTCTTTCCAATGATAGTTTAACATCGGTCTTTAGTCTTATATACTTCTCCTTGAGGCATCTATATTTATCTTCTAGAAGACGTTTTCACAGCGCACTTTCTCATAGAGTCGATCTTCGCCATTGTCTCGCATTCTTTGTCTCTCTAGCTCTAGTTTCATGATTAAGTTTATCCTTCATTTCGTTTAGTTTCAAGGCATGTTCCTTTTTCAATATCTCCTCCTCACTCTTGAGGTCTCTTTCTAAGTCTTCCAATATCTCGGCATGATTCTTTTGTAGGGTACACATTGCGCCTTATGTTCATCTACCACTGCCTTGCGTTTAGTATCCAATTCTTCTTCCAATTGATGCGTATTTCCTCAAATTGCAAACTCGATAGCCTCCTCCATTTGATGGCGATGTGAGGTCAAACGCAAGCATATCATGACGTATACTCTTCAGTTTCTGCTCATGTTCTTTCTTAATCAAATCGATTTCTTTTGCAATTGTTCCTCCAAACGCTCACGTTCTTCTTTCAGCCATAGTTTGTTTTTCTTTCTCCAATTTTTCCTGCATATTATCGGCAGTCTTATCCATTCCTCCTCTTTAGTTTTTTCCGCCACTTTCTCGGTGTCTTTCTTTAGGAAACTCACTATTTTGGAAGCCACTTTTAGGGATCTTGCGGCCGATTTTTCACTATTGACCGATTGTAATTTCTTTTCCAATTGTTCCACCTCACGACTGTGTTTACGATCTAGTTCATCTAAATCGAAAGGATTGTTGGATGGAACCGCCGACTGTAAAGAATCTTGTTCGGATTTGTTGATTATAAAGCTTCTAACGGAACTGCCTTTAGAATCGGAATCGGTATCCTCGTAAAGAGGTTTAACTGTGGTTGTTTCTTTCAGTTTATCCAAATATTGCACGGCTGAGTTATTGACTGAGATTGAGCATGTTCCACACTTTGCGATCTAGTCAAATCGGTGACTTTGGCTTTTTCACGTTCAGGCAAATCCATAGAAAAGCTTTGAGCTTTTAACATTTGTATAGTTTGAGTCTTGGAAACAGGTATTATCTTAACCTCTTTGAGATGTTTTTCATCATTGATAAGGAATGGATTAAGGCTACGTTGATAGGCCACACCATCTAAAGGCAAACTGCCAATACCCACACAATCATTTAGCTCCTCACCATCATCTTCATCGTCATCATCCCAGGGATCATCATCTTCAGCATCATCATCCGAATTGGCCGATACTTCAGGACTTTGAGTCAATTTTCTCGAACTACTAGGATCTTCCTCGGGTGAATGTCGATTCTTGGAACAATCTTCTAAATTAAAATGTACACGCCTTTTTCATCGCCTGTCTCCTCATGATTATCCTTTTCCATGCGTCTACGCATGTCAGTCAAACTGGAATCACGTAAAATACCTTTCACACCTGGAGGTGTACCAGCCATGCCCTCCACTATAACATTGGAACTATTACTGACATATTGTGCGGATTGGTGATAATGGCAGAAGCCTGATTTAAACCCACTTCCATTGGCGACGTGATTTTAAAAACATAGCTCCTGTGCCCGACAAAGTAAAACCTTTCTTTTCATTGAGGCTTAAGGCATCTGTTTTCCGGCTTATTGGCCAATGGGAACTTTTGCAATATATTATCATTAGACAAACGCAATATTGAAACCTAACTGGGGATTTGTTTTGGCCACTTCAAAGCGAGTATTCTTTACCGGCATAAAAGTGGGAACCAAAATTTTTCGTTCTCGATTCCAAGAAACGACTAACACCACCACTAAAACCACTGGGAGTGTTAGAGGAAGAAGAGGAGTTGTTGGTAGTTAAACTACCACAACCGCTGCTACCATTGCCACCTCCCATACTCGTGTTACTCTGTTTAGGTATAGCTCCCTGAGTCATTTGCGTTGTACTGGGTGAAGACATTTCCAAAGTATTGGTAGTATTATCACATTCATCGGTGCCCTGTAAACTACGTATACCCGAATCTAATTGTGAGGCATCATCTGAATTATCCACCACATTGGTAGTGGTTGTTGTAGGAGCTATTGAGGTTGTCGTTGAATTGGTGGTATTAGTGAGGGCGCTGATGATGACATTCGTCGTATTGTTTGTGATTGTAAAGCTGCCGCATTTTGATGCTTTGTCTTGCTTGTTCTACTAAATTACGATAAACATCGTCGAGTGGATGTTCCCATTGTGAGGTTTTTGTTTTTAGATTATAATAATAATGACCACATTTTTCCTCTGAATAACTAGAACAAACAGAGAGACAAAAAAAAACTCATATAAATATCTCTAACTATACAAAGGATACTTTTGGCTTTGTTTTTATTATTGTTGATTTCATGTCCTTATTATTATGAATTTCATGTCCTTGCATAAAAACTTACCATATTTTCCAATCATCGGGCAGGGCCTGCATTAAACCTTCTTTAGCCAAATACAGCAAATGTGTTTCTTTAACTGGATCAATGCCAACCAATACAGCATAATCGTTGATTTCTAAAATGAGACATAAAAATATTAAATATTAAAAGTTTATCTATCACTGCATAATATCGATAAATAAATATACAAGTTTGAGTATCTAGATGGATGCATCATCCATCTGATGGATGGATGTTTAAGTGAATGAATGTTTGTTTGTTCATAAATATTATTAAATTTCGTTTCTTCATTATGATAATTGCTTAAATTTGTTATTAAATTTCTTTTCCTTTAAAAGCTAAAGGTCACGTGCTTTTTTCCCAGAAAAATTATTATTACGTTGAAATTGTAATAAATTTTAAATTGAGTTTTAACTATAAACTCGAGTAGAGTAAAATGTTTGTTTGTGTACGTTTCTTTATTCTTATTAATATGTAGACCTTTAACTTTCTTCAAATTAAATTTTAAAAAATTCATTGGTTTGTAAATAAATATCTTTTAACCTTTACAATTAAGATAATATGATAAATATGTATAAAGTTTAACATTAAAAATGTTTTAATTTCTAAGTAAATTTTTTTTTTCTTTAAAAAAAGTATCTTTCTTAAAAGCTTCCAAAGGTCATACGAAAAGGTCAAACTTTTAAATTTCCTGGCAAAATTCGATTGGTATAAAGTATATAAATCATGTTTATGTTTTACATCTACTGATAAACAGAGTTTATTTTCAATAAAATGTTATCTTTTAGGTCATCTCATCTAAGACCTATCAGACCTTAAATAGGCCAACTATTATAATTAGAATCAATTTATACCTTACCGCTGGTTTAATGGTTAGTGTTCTAGTGCATTAGACCAGAGGTCGTCGGTACGATTTCCAGCATTTTCTCAAGGGGGCATTGTATGAGGGATAGGGTGAAATGAGACCCAACTTGTACGAAATTTGATAGTATCATTAAGGCTTATATAGAACGTAGTTGTGTCTTTTTTGAACATATAGCTCATTTACTGCAAGGCTGGCATAATGGTTTCATGAAAAATTTAATGTTTTACTTTGAATTGTACCCTACACCACTATAATGGGGAGTTCTGATGTTTCTAACACCAAAAATATTGGCCATACACCTTAAAGTATACCAATCGGCTCAGAATCACTTTTTGAGTCGATTAAGCTATGTCCGTCTGTGTGTCCGTATAAATCTTGCACGCTACAGGTCGCAATTTTCAAGATAAGATGATGAAATTTGACACATACCTTTCCTATACAAAGCCTATTGAAATTGGTTCATAATTTTCATCTAACCCCCATACAAACGTACCCCCTTAATAGGGCTTTTGAGCCCTAGTATATGCACAAAAATCTACAGAACTTAGTTTTGTATAGTTAGTTAGTTAGTTTTTAGTTATTTAGTTAGTCGTTAGTTTCGTTTAGTTCGTTAGTTAGTTAGTTAGTTAGTTAGTTAGTTTTTTAGTGTTCGTTTGTTGTTAGTTAGTTCGTTAGTTCGTTCGTTAGTTCGTTCGTTGTTAGTTCGTTAGTTAGTTCGTTGTTAGTTAGTTCGTTCTTTCGTTCGTTCGTTCGTTCGTTCGTTCGTTCGTTCGTTAGTTTCGTTCGTTCGTTCGTTTTTCGTTCGTTCTCGTTCGTTCGTTCGTTTCGTTCTTCGTTCGTTCGTTCGTTCGTTTCGTTCGTTTCGTTCGTTCGTTCGTTCGTTCGTTTTTCGTTCGTTCGTTCGTTCGTTCGTTCGTTCGTTCGTTCGTTCGTTCGTTCGTTCGTTCGTTCGTTCGTTCGTTCGTTCGTTCGTTCGTTCGTTCGTTCGTTCGTTCGTTCGTTCGTTCGTTTTTCGTTCGTTCGTTCGTTCGTTCGTTCGTTCTTCGTTCGTTCGTTCGTTCGTTCGTTCGTTCGTTCGTTCGTTCGTTCGTTCGTTCGTTCGTTCGTTCGTTCGTTCGTTCGTTCGTCGTTCGTTGTTCGTTCGTTCGTTCGTTCGTTCTTTTCGTTCGTTCGTTCGTTCGTTCGTTTCGTTCGTTCGTTCGTTCGTTCGTTCGTTTCGTTCGTTCGTTCGTTTTCGTTCGTTCGTTCGTTCGTTCGTTCGTTCGTTCGTTCGTTCGTTCGTTCGTTTCGTTCGTTCGTTCGTTCGTTGTCGTTCGTTTCGTTTCGTTCGTTCGTTCGTTCGTTCGTTCGTTCGTTCGTTCTTCGTTTTTCGTTCGTTCGTTCGTTCGTTCGTTCGTTCGTTCGTTCGTTCGTTCGTTCGTTCGTTCGTTTCGTTCGTTCGTTCGTTCGTTCGTTCGTTCGTTCGTTGTTCGTTCGTTCGTTCGTTTTCGTTCGTTCGTTTTCGTTCGTTCGTTCGTTCGTTCGTTCGTTTTTCGTTCGTTCGTTCGTTCGTTCGTTCGTTCGTTCGTTCGTTCGTTCGTTCGTTCGTTTCGTTCGTTCGTTTTCGTTCGTTCGTTCGTTCGTTCGTTCGTTCGTTCTTCGTTCGTTCGTTTCGTTCGTTCGTTTCGTTCGTTCGTTCTTCTTCGTTCGTTCGTTCGTTCGTTCGTTTTCTTCGTTCGTTCGTTCGTTTTCGTTCGTTCGTTTCGTTCGTTCGTTTCGTTCGTTCGTTCTTCGTTTCTTTCGTTAGTTCGTTCGTTCGTTCGTTCGTTCGTTTCGTTCGTTCGTTCGTTTTCGTTCGTCGTTCGTTCGTTCGTTTCGTTCGTTTCGTTCGTTCGTTCGTTCGTTCGTTCGTTCGTTTCGTTCTTTCGTTCGTTCGTTCGTTCGTTTTCGTTCGTTCGTTCGTTCGTTCGTTCGTTTTCGTTGTTCGTTCGTTCGTTCGTTTCGTTCGTTCGTTCGTTCGTTCGTTCGTTCTTTCGTTCGTTCGTTCGTTCGTTCGTTCTTAGTTCGTTCGTTCGTTCGTTAGTTCGTTCGTTAGTTCGTTCGTTAGTTCGTTCGTTAGTTCGTTAGTTCGTTAGTTAGTTAGTTAGTTAGTTAGTTAGTACTTAGTTAGTTGTTAGTTACTTAGTTACATGTAGGACAATGCCAGTCATTCCTAATAGGGCATTAGAAAACTCGTACCAATTACAGAACAATTGATTTGAAATCATTCGATCTAACATATACTAGGTATTTACTGCTTTTTTCGCAATGCAGGCCGAATAAGTCCTAATCATGTGAACCCGTTAACATCTAAGTATAAAACCCATTTCAGTTTTTTCTCATTAAATGGAACATTTCAAACTTTTAACATTAAAACTTTGATGTGCTTTATCTTTATATTTTAAACTCATTTTTAATCCATTAAAAGTTTTAAGTAAATCAAAATTTAATATTAATCAAATTTCTAGTTAAATAAGTTTTATTTTTAGTTTAAAATAAAATGTAATGAAAAATGTTTTAAATTAATTATAAACGGATACATTTTCATAGAAACTAGTTTTAACTTTCAGTCTTCTAGTATTATTAATGAAAATTTTCTACATTAAATTAATTTTAGGTTAATTAGGAAGTACATTGCTTTTATATATAAAAAAACTTAAATTAATATGAATAAACTAGAACAGCTTTATACTCTCCTTTAAATATTTATACAACAAAGAAACCTATTTATGACTTTTTGTCGGCAGTGCGTGAGAAGGCAAATGAAAACGTAAAATTAATATTTTAAATATAATGTTGTGTTAACAAGGAAGTACTCAGTCCCTTTGATGAGGAAATCTAAAGAAATAAACATGTAACACATTTTCATTAAATATTCATAATAGCAGTAAAAAAAAAACATGATTAACAGATGACTTGCAGACCAATAAAGATTCCTTAAGAAAGAAAAGTAAA